>NC_056739.1:637811217-637873717 GCF_019279795.1 Protopterus annectens | reverse complement strand
ATTCTTTTGCAAATTTCTCAAACAACTGGCTAGTAAATTGAATACCATTGTCAGAATAAAGTTTGTGTAGACTACCATGAACCGGAAAATGATGCTTTAGCTTAGTGATATAACAGCTGTTAAGGTTAAGTTTGGTAGCAGATCAAGCTCAAACCAGTTTGAATAAGAGTCTACCAAAACCAAATAGTGTTGATTATTCCGTTCAAAGATATCAGTTGCTACAATAGACCAAGGTAGTTCAGGTATTGGATATAGCTGAAGCAGTTCTCTTTGCAAATGTGCTCTGGTACTATTTCATACTGAACAAGAAGAAAGAACTCTATCAATGTCTTTTGATAATGAAGGCCAAAACACTAGTTCTCTCACTCTTCTCTTGGAGGATAATAAACCTGGGTGACCACGATGCAAAATCTGAATGTATTCATGCTGTAAGGAAGCAGGAACAACAATTTTAGGACCTTTGAAAATAATACCATCTTCCATCAACAATTCAGCTGCCATACCCAGTCAGTTGGTTCTGTGACTGGGCAAATCACACCTTGCTGCACTATCTCATCCAACTGAGCTTTGACTTTATCTTGCCTTGCTATTGTAACACTTCTTGCTGGTCTGACCACTGGAGTGATCTCAGGGTCTAACTTCATAGAATACACAGCTGGAAGTTTGCCCAATTTATCACTGAAAACGTCAGCATACTCTGAGAAAATGGCTTCTGAAAAACTTGAACTTGGAACTGCACTCACATGATGAACTTTTTTAGCAAAAGAAAGCAGATTAATTCTCAAACTATCTTTGAGACCTAGTAAAGATTGTACTGGTCATCGGACTATGTAAAATAATACGTTGTAACACTTCTCAGCCAAATAACATGAAAGTATTACAGAACCTTCAGTTTGAATTTCTTCACCTCCACATGCAACACGTCTCACACTGATGGTTACACTGAGTTGTTCGTTGGTTCTCACTTATGCAACTGTGTCTGCTGATATAACATTGCACTTTGATCCAGTGTCCACTTTGAGCTCTGTGGATTTCCCATTGATCCAAACTGTACAAAACACTTCACTCCTTGTCAGTAAGTTTACTGCATCAGCTCTTTCTCCCAGTAGTGATACACCATCCACGTAAAAAGTTGACTGTTTTGGGTCTACTTGATCAACTTGTTTTCTTGTGTGACCTTTCTTTACAATTGTGTGAGGCTTACTTGATTTGCAAAACATTTGAAAGTGGTTCCATTTCTTACACTTATGGCATTGCTGACCCTATGCTAAACACTTCTTCCTTTTAGATTCATGATTTGCTCCGCAATTGCGACAGTTAACAATAAATATAGACTTCGGTCTTGCTGACTCACATTTGTGTTGCACTGAGCTGGTGGTGGAGCTTCCACTCGTCTTGGAACTCTCTGGAAAGCTTTGCACCTTCTTTGGAAACCCTGTGGTTGCCTTTTGCCTAGGCCTGTTTCTGCTTGCCATGTGTTGCATAATTTCTATGTTTGCTCTGGAGTTGACTGAAACCATGCTTTTTTCATTTGTAAGCATGTTCATATGCCTTTCTGTCACCTCATGGATCTGACAAATCTCTATTGCTTTGCTTAATGTCAAATCACTGTCACGAAGCAAAATCATTCTCACTGCACTATTAATACCACATACAAGTCTATCCTTTATTAGCTCATCTTTGAAGTCACCAAACCAATCCGTTTTAGCCTTGTTCCTCAAGTCAGTTGCATAAGTTGCAAATGTTTCCCGATTTCTGATTTCTTGTGTAAAACAAATGCCTCTCTAATGTAATGTTCATTTGGGGGTTGCACACTTCTCTGGATTCAGCTTGCACAACAGTATGGCGGTCTGCACCCTCACCTTCATATACTGCTGGTACATACACAAATGATCGCTCTCTTTCTATAGCCTCAGATCCTGCTAGATTTAGCAAAATAAATGCCCTTGCTCATGCATCTCTATCTGCATAAGCTGCTTGTATAAACATATTGTACTCCTGTTCAAATATTCTCCACTTCTCTGCAATATTCTGATCAAACACAAGTGGCTGAGGTTTTCAAAATCCATCTGCCATATTAACATATACCAGCGAAGGGTCTTGCAAATACGTACAAATACACACACACACACACACACACACACACACACACACACACACACACACACACACACACACACACACACACACACACACACGCACACACACACACGTGCATAAGTAATTGACATAAACACAATTTGGTCAGTGTTTTTGTGCTCTATACCTATACTTTCTCTCTTTACGCTTATCGGAATTGTGTGAATGAATAACCACATAGCACTTTCAATTAACTGGACTTTGCGAAATAAACCTCTCTGGCTTCTTGATGCTTTAGTGCACTTTGTAAAGTAACTTTTCTAATTTCTTAATGCTTCACTGTGCTTTGCGAAATAGCTTTTTAGATTTCTAGATGCTTTACAGGACTTTATGAAATAACTTTTGAGCTTTCTCAATGCTTTATTGTGCCTCACAAAATAAGTTTTTAGAGCTAGCAATGCTTTACGAAATTCTGTGGAATAGCTTTTCCAACTTTTTAATGCTTTATGGAGCTTAATGGAATAGTTTCTCAGACTTTGCAATGCTTTATGAAATTTTTGATAGATAAAGGCAGAAATGCTAAAATCATCGGCTTTCGGAATTGGTAAAGGCAAAAATGCTAACGTCACTGATCGACATTCACTATGTTTGTGGAATTGGTAAAGGCAGAAATGCTAAAATAATTGCCTAGAATTCTGTCGATAAGGCAGCCATCCTACACTCATGCACTATCACTTATTAAAGTTGGCACTTTAAGAAACATTCGAGAACTTTGCAATGCAACTGAGCAGTTCGTAAGCACTGTGATACTCTTGTAATTTCTTGTAAAAACACCTTCTTTGATGCAAGAAACTCATCAAGCAACTGCACAATGTGAATAGTCAGACTTTTGCTGCCCAAATGTCTTTTGAGGTATCTGCACTTTGTAAATGACTAGTTGCAATACACTGAAATGTCCCCAAAATGGTGGCACCTTGCTAGGCAACTCCTTACAGTACAAGAAGCACTCTGTAATGGTGGCATTTTGCGAACAGCCACACCCATCACAAGAACTTTCTTCAAATAACCATGCTTTGAATGAATTACACAAAATAGTTGCACTTTACACACAGTGAACTCTCTGAAATGCATGCACAGTGATAAGCACACACTGTAAGCATTTTTACACACTCTGAGATAATTCACCTTTGATATAATATGAAGTCACAGTTATGCCCAAACACAGCACTTTGCCCAAATATAGCAGTTGCCTTGCTTTATTTTTACTTACTGTGCTCTTTTCTTTTCTTTATTATATTATTTTTTGCTCATTTAAACCCTTTTCTTTTTTTTATATCCAGCATACTTTCTTTGTGCTCATTTTACTCTAAACATGCCCAGTTCTGCCTTAAACATGATTGTTCTGCCTTAAACATGCGTGTTTTGTACTTTAAACATATTTGTTTCATCAAATACTTTTATCTTAAACATTTTCTTTAGTTAACAAACTTTTTGTGCTTTCTGCTTGCCTGATAATGTGGTTTATGCCCTTGTAATGTCTTTTCTTGCCTCTCTGCATCGAGTAAATCATTTGTATTGCTTTTCATTACCTTTAATTCTTTCTGGTTGTGTTCACACTGTTTTCTCTCGGTTTTTCCTTCAGTCATCTTTACATCTCATGGCTCTAAATGTTTTTCTCTTTTCTATCCTGGTTCTAACACAATGTCGCTTTCGTGTTGGTACACAGATAAACGAGTCTTCATGGGTTCTGTTTAAGCAGCTTTATTCTATACAAACACATCACTGTAAAGGCTTATTTGACTATGACTTAGTAACTTATATGTGAGCTAACTGCTGCAATCATACATGCTCACTCACTGGCTACTTCCACAAAATGGCACTAGGGATTGCACGTGTCTGGAATTTATACGTGCACGCACAGCCTGGCATGCTTCTTGATGACATAGCACACACACGCTACACTCTGATCTACAATGGGTCTAGGCAAGGTAATTTATTTTTATCATAAATAAATAAAATGCAGTCTTTCAAACATTTAGCCAGAGTTACCTTGCTGACTGGCTTACCCAATTTTGCACTGCACTGGAAAAGGGAAAAACAGTTGATTGGATTTCTGAATGTCTTTTGTTCTGTGAAGATAGAAATGTAATTGTCTATGAACATAAAGTAAATGTAAGGCATATTCCCCTTTGTTGGAAATGTTTGGAAAGAAAACCAGTAAATTAATCGATTGAAGTTAGACTCTGAAAATACCTTGGATAGAGAGGAAGGGTCTGTTTGTAAAGAAACTCTATCCTTGTGGAAAATTAGATAAGGCCTGGATCTCTGAAATTCTTCTGGCAGAGATAATGGCTACCAAAGACAGTGTCTTCCAAGACAAAAATTTCAGATCACATTCTGCAGAGGGTTCAAAGGGAGAACGTATTATGGCCTGCAAGACTAAGTTTAGATCCCAAGGGGGCAATGGGTCTTTGAAAGGGGGTTTCAACAACAGCATGCCTCTTAGGAATGATTTACAATTCTATTAGAGGCTAAAGAACATTCTTCCAAACCATCATGGAATTTAGAAATTACAGCTAATAAGCCAACTACAGTCTGATGGTAGAAGGAGAAGCTCCAGCATGGAAACGAGAGGCTAAAAAGTCTTAAATATGCTCTACAGAAGCAATAAAAGGGATTAATGAATTTTTCATGGGCCCAAATAGTAAATCGTTTCCATTTGCTAGAGTACAGTTTATGAGTGGAAGGTTTATGTGGATGTGGCATACTGGCGAAGAAATATTAGGATGCCTGGCAACTAATGGAATTGTAGGAACTACACTGCCAGTTTAAGGTTCAAAATGTCTGAATGAACAAGTCTATCTGGATGGGACAGAAATTATGGAACCGGATCCAGAATCCAGGGTTGTTGAATCAGATGAGGCCAAAGGAAGGGGAACCAAATCTGTCGAGGTCAAAAGAGTGCAATGAAGATTACTGTGCTTTTCAGCCTTAGCACTTTCTGTAAGAATTTCGGAATTAGAGGTATTGGGGAAAGACATACAGGAGACTGGGTGGCCAATTGTGGAGGACAGTCTCTGGGCAACTTCTCTGGAGGGGGGATCAAGGTGAAATAATTGCTGCACTTGTTGTTTAGGGGAGAAGCAAGCAGGTCACAGGAAGGTCATCCTCATTGATGGAAGATCATTTTTACCACCTTTGGATTGAGAGACCACTCATGAGGCTGAAGGATACATCTGCTCAGCTTGTCTGCAATCACACTGGAACTCCTCGGAATGGGAAATGCTATTAGAAAGTGGCTGGAACAGACCTCCCACTGCCACACACTGAGGGCTTCTCGACAAAGGGTGTAAGACTTGGTTCTCCCTGCTTGTTGATGTACCGAACTACTGGCATATTGTCTGTTTGAATTGCAATTGTTCCCTGAGCAAGAGCTGTTTGAAAGGAGTGCAACTCTAGAAGCACTGCTCTTAACTCCAGGATAGTGATGTGCAAGTTGGCCTCTGATGGGGACCAAGGGCCTTGGACAGTCTTGCCCAGAAAATGCCCCCCCACCCCACCCCATATGGGAGGCATCCATGGTCACTACGGCCGTGGGCTCTGGAAGAACAAAGGGGCAACTGTGAACAATTTGTTCGGACTTCAACCACCAAAGAAGATCCCTCTTGCAATAATTGGTGATCAGAATTTGATCTGACAAAGGTTGATGAAGGATAGACCACTGAGAAGCTAGTAGCCATTGCAGCATTTTCATATGAAACCTGGCTACAGGTACTAGCATTATTGATGCTGCCATCGACCCTAGAGTTTGGAAAACTAGTCAGGCAGGGACCCTCTTTCTGCGGATTACATTTTGAACTTGAACCACAATTCTTTGAAGTCTCTCAGGAGGAAAGGAAGCAACAGTTGTCTCCATATTTAGTACAGCCCCTATGAATTCTAAATCTTGCATTGGCGTCAAATGGGATTTCTTGAGATTTGCCATAATCCCCATCTTGAGAGTGTAATCTCTGGCTACCATTAACTGGTGCGTGGTCAAAGTGGTTATGAGCCAGTTATCTAAATATGGAAGCACCCGGAATATTTGCAGTATCAAGTAAGTTGCTATTACTGTCATGCACTTGGTGAACACCCTGGGGCTGTGGTGCAACCAAAGGGCAGTACTCTGAATTTGCAATGACTGGCTCCCAGCTGGAAGCGGAGAAACCTTCTGGAACATTTGTCCATTTTTATGTGGTAATAGGCAACCTGGAGATCTATCCAGCACATCTAGCTGTCCTTCTTCAGAAAGGGAAGAATTGACTGTACTGTGACCATCTGGAACTTTGTCTGCTGAAATGACTTGTTCAGCATGCTGAGATCCAAAACTGGTCTCCAGTTCCCTGTCTTTTTTGGCACTAAAAAGAATCTTGAGTAGGTTCCAGATCCTTTCTGGTCTGGCAGGACTTCTTGGATGACTTTTGTCCAGTAGTTTTTGAATTTCTTGTACTGCTGAATCCCTTTGATTGGGTGGAACACTGCACATTTTTTTGTATACAGGGGGAGGATGAGAAAATGGAATGATATCGCCTCTGGATATGATCTATTGCACCCAAGAATCTGTTGTTATATTTAGCCAGGCATTTAGGTGCAAGGACAAGCATCCCCTGAATGCCTCCAAAGGAAGACAATCAGGCCTCCTTTCAAGAATGGTGAAAGGGCTTCCCTGGATAAGAATCCCTGAAGCCCTGGTTTTGTGGACCACCTCTGTCATGAGGGCAGTGTCTTCAATTTGGTTAGCCCCTCTACCCCTGGGGAACTTTGAAAGGCCCTTGGGACTTTTTGCACTGCATTTTTCCACCACTACTCTGATTCCTAGAAAAGGACCTTTGGGGGGGGTGGAGAAACATACGCCCACATCAGAAAGGGTCTTATCATCCTTCTAACACCTATATAAAGTCTCTTTTACTTTTGGGCCAAACAAAGATGTTCTGTCAAAGGGAGCATTGATGAAAGAAGACTTGAATGGTTCCACAAATTCACATAGGCAGATCCAGGTGTGTCTCCTTATGGCTACACATGTTGGGTACATGCTTTGGAAGTCCCTTCAGCTGTATGTGTGATTAGCCTCATGTAAGAATTAGACAAGGACTCCAAGGTGGCTAGCTGGGAAGCCACATTTTCTGGGACTCCCTCAGCTACAGTTTCCACCAGGATATCTGACAATTCCTTAATCAGATCCCACTGAAGTCTTGTAAAGTGTGCCAAGATGTTCAAAGACCTTATAGCAAACGTCGATGAAGTGTAAACCCACTTCCCAAATCTGTCCATAGCCTGAGACTCTCTGTTGGGTGGATGAACAGATGAACTTTCCTCAGTGAGTTTCTTTTTAGTGGTGGCCACTATGACCAAGGCATCCATGGCTAACCCCTTGGCCCAGAACTGCTTATCTTCAGGGGCAGATAATATTTTGCTAGGTCTCTTGGGGATTGGATGATGGTGTCCGGAGCCTTCCATGCCTGGTGTGAAATCAACTGAATGAGTTCATCAGCGGGTGGAGTTACCTAAGAGGTAGACGGGCAAGTGCCAAAAGCCTGCAGGTAAACAGATTCCTCCAAGGAAGGGTTATGGGACTTCCAGCAACCTCTTTGTTTTAAAATTTCTAAGATGTCACCAAAGGAGACGTCTTCAGGTGGTGACTGTGGGAACCCCTCCCCCTCATCAAAATCTGTGCCCTCAGTAGATAAGGCTTCACTAAAGGCTGATGGGATCAAGCCTTTCAAAATAGGTTTGCTGTGTCTTTCAACAAGGGCTTGATGACTGAATCTATGTCATATGCTACAATCTTCTTGCAAATGGACTGGACCCAAGAAAAATACACAAAGAGAATGGAAGTCAAATGACAAAATTTTTTGGCTGCACTTCTGGCATTTTTTACAGCCAGATGGGGCCTTACCCTTCTCAGCCATGTCAACAAGAATCTGGAAGAGGGTCACTCACACACACAAAGTTGAAGATATTAGGAGAGTGAAAAGCAAGTTAGTTGAAGAAAGTACACTAACATGTAAGCGGAAGGGATACTAGCTTTCTACGAAGAAAGAAAGCTTAAGAGAGAGGGGGGGGGGTAAACTATCAATGTTGACAGTTAGGAAAAATACACTAAAGTGTAAGGGGAAAGAATATCAATGATGATATTTTAAACTACACTATGTGTAAGAAAAGAAGAAAGAGAAATGAGAAAAATCTTTGAAGAAAAAAAATAAAGGAAAGTATTTACCTAAACCGAACGAAACTTGACAGTACTGGGAAAACACAACCATTTCAGAAAAGCAACAAACGAGATCTGGGATAATTGTGAGACCGGGATTGTGGGTACAGGTAAAGCTTGAGAGTTTTTGGCTGGCACAAGCTGTAGTAATGGCTGAGTCGGTTCCAATATCGGAACCAAACTCATCTGTCAAGGATAAAAAGAAGATTGACATCAGATCTTTGCAATATGATGGTAAGATCCCAAGGTTAAATAGGATACTTTAGCAAGAGTCTAAGTAAAAAGGTGCCTTTAAGAAATAACTTGTACAACTTGGATAAAGCTAAAGGAAAAACATCATCACCAATGTGGAAGTAGAGATGGCTGCTAGATGAACTTTGATGGTGGAGAAACTCGGCCCACCTTGAAAACTAGAAACAAGAAATTCTAAAATAGCAGGGACTGGAGCGTTGAAAGGATCCAACTCTCTCTGTTGAGCCCAAAAGGAAAACTTTTTCCATTTACTTTTATAAATCTTTCTTGTAGAGGGCTTCTGAGATTAAATTAAACTTTGGCAAACTGGAGAGGAAAGCCTGGAATGTTTAGCCATCACTGGAATTGGAGAAACTATGCGGTCAACCTGAGGCCTGCAATGTCCAGATGAGTCATCCCTGATGGATGTGAAAGGAGATCTGGACTGGGGTCCAGTGACCAAGGAGGACAAACATAGGTGAGACCATAGGAAAGGGAACCACACTTGCCGAGGCCAAAAGGGGGCAATGAGATTACCTTGCTCTTCAACCAGAGTGCTTTCTGAAGGAATTTGAGGATTACAGGGAGGGGAGGATAAGCATAAAGAAAACAGGAGGATGAAACGTGGACTATAGCATCTCTCGGTGACCATCCCTGAAGGGGGATTACGGCAAAGAACGTGATGCATTTGGTGAGGGGAGAGGTGAACAGATCACAGTAGGGCTGACTCAATTTTTGGAAGATCATGCTTGCCATTGCTTGATCGAGAGATCACACGTGAGGCATCAGGATAGTTCTGCTGAACTTGTCTGCTAGAATACTGGATTTCCCCAGTATGTGCATTGCTACAAGAAAGTGGTTGGACACCCACTGCCAAACTCTCATTGCTTCTCGGAAAAGGGGGGGGGATCTGGTTCCCCCTTGCTTGTTGATGTACCAGACTACTGACATATTGTCTGTCAGGATAGCAAATGTCTCTAGAGGAAGAGCGTTCTGAAAGGCCTACTACACTAAAAGTACCGCTCTCATCTCTATAACATTTATATGCAATTAAAGTCGGGGATCACATACCTTAAACAGTCCATCCCAAGAAATGCATCTCCCCAACCCAGCTGGGAGGTGTCTGTGCTTAATGTGGCATTTGGGAGAGGAAGTATAAAGAGACATCCTCAAAAAATTTTGCTGGACTGAATCTACCACAGTAGGAAGTCCTTGCAGACTCGAGATAGTTTTACAGAATGTTGCAAAGGACACCGAAGAATGGACCATTGTACTGCCTGAGTCAACTGAAAGATTTGCATGTGAAGATGGGCAGAAGATATCAAGTTAATCACTGTAGCCATTGATCCTAGGGCTTTGAGAACCAGTTTTGCTGAGGGAGAGGGGTGAGAACGAACCTGTCTGGCATGCAGTCTCAAGGAAGAAATTCTGTTTTGTGGTAAGGGAGCGAGACAATTGACAGTATCTAGACAAGCCCTTATAAACTCCAAGACTTGAACTGGTTTAAGGTAGGACTTTGAAAGACTGACTGTGATCCGCAGGGACTGGGATAACTGGAGTAAGTAATCCCTGGCTTTTACTAGAAGACGCCTGGTTGGTGAGGTGAGGAGCCAGTCGTTTAAATAAGGAAATACTCTGAATCCATGCAGTCTTACATGAGCTGCTACCACTGCCATACATTTGATAAATGCCCTGGGGGTTGTGGTGAGACCAAAGGGCAGGGCTCTGAACTTATAATGACTGATCCTAGCCAGAAGTGTAGGAATCTTCAAGAGTGCCTCTTCATTTTGATGTGATAGTATGTGTCATAAAGATCTACAGAACACATCCAGTCATCCTTCTGTAGCAGAGGCCGAATGGACTGAACCGTGACCATCTGGAACTTGGAGTTCTTTACAAACTGGTTCAGATAACTGAGATCCATGAGAGGTTCTCAGGTCCCCTGTTTCCTTTGGCACTAAAAAGAACCTTGAGTAAAGCCCCGATCCTCTTTGGTCTGGTGGGACCTATTGGATGGCTCTTTTGTCTAGTAGCTTTTGAATCTCCAGAGCTGCTAACTCCCACTGACTGGGTGGAATGTTGGGAAGGAGTTTTCTTTTCATTGACGGAATCTGCAAAAAGAGAATGAAATATCCTCTGAATACAATACTTTGCACCCATGTATCTTTTGTGATGGTTGCCCAGGCTTTTGGATGCAAAGACAAGTGTCTTCTGACTGTTTTCAGGAGCACTGGAAAGGTCTATCCAAGAAGGAATCTAAGAAGTTTGATTTTGCAGACCCCCTCTGCTATGTGGGTGGCATTTACCATTGTAATTATTTCTTCCTCTGCCTCTGGGGGAGTTTCCAGAACCACATTTTCTTACCACCATGTTGATTCCTAGAAAAAGGTCTCTGCGGGGTAAAAAAACAGATTCCCACAGGAAATAAGATCTTTCCATCTTGCTTATTGTTTGAAACTGTCTTTTTAACAGTGGATCCAAACAGGCAAGATCCATCAAAGGCAGCATTAATGAATGATGCTTTAAAGGGCTCCACAAAGTCACACAAATGCATCCGGGCATGTCTCCTAATGGCTATGCTTGAACCCATGACCCATGAGGAACCTTCAGCTGCATGAGAGATTAACCTTATGGACACATTTGTTATAGATTGTAGCGTGGCCAATCACGAGGAATAAGTTGTCTCTTTTTCCACCGACATGGACCCAGGGGTAGAGTTAGAGAGTTCCTTAATTACGTTCCTCTGTAATCTAGTGAAATGTGCCAGGTAGTTTAGCCATCATAAGGCAAAGGTTGCTGAGGCATAAACTCGCTTGACATACCTGTCTAACACCCCAGATTCTCTACTAGGGGGATGGACAGAGGAGCTCAGCTGAGCCAGCTCCTTTATGGTGGCTGACGCATCAACCATGGCATCCCCAGGACTTCCTTTACTCCAATACAGTCTGTCTGCTGGTGCTCCAAGAAATCCTGTCTGGATGCTTGGGGATCGGTTCTACTGTGTCCAGTTCCTTCCATACCTGGCAGAAGACAAGGGCCAGATTCAATAAAGCCTATACTAAGTGTACTTTAAATGTATACTGTTCTGAGTGAACAGACAACACAGGCATAACCTCACATATTCTTCCTTCTAATTTTAGTTTTCCTACTGACATTCTTGCAGCTTTAAATACTGCCATGGATTCATAAAGGTTACCACAAAGTGTAAACCACATGTACCCTTACTGTAATCTTTCTGAGTGACTAGAAAGTACAAAAAATGTACTAAGAATTTTATTGAAAACATATCGTGCACACTTAGTGTAGGCTTTATTGAATCTCTATAAGCTCATCCACTGGGGTGGGGGGTAACCCAAGATGTAAATGGGCCACCCTCGAAATCTTCTTGGAACATCGACTCCTCTTGGGAAGTTGATTGGGAAGGTCAATCACCTTTTTGGTGTAGGATTTCTAAAATGTCTCCAAAAGATACGTCTTCTGGTGGAGATATTCCCCTTTATCAAAATTGGTGTCTTCTGTCAAAGATCCCTGAGGGAAACTATGTGCCTCCTTTTGCACAACCTCTTTCAAGGGGCCTCTTCAGTGGAGTGTTCTGGTGAAGTGTCAGAACAGGCAGGGGACTTCCCAAACTGGAACAGTATGTCCCTGTGGCATAGGATGAAAAGACTCAGACACAGGATCCAAAGGGAGAACAGGAATAGAATCTAAAGAAGTAAGAGGCAAGACTTCTCTTGGGTGAGAGACTACCATCTCCACCACCTCAAATCAGAGGAATCAGGAGAAGCTAAGGCCAATCTAACTGGAGCTAAGACTCTCAGATCAGAAATACCAGGGGCCTTCCTGACTCGCTGCTCCAAGGGGAAGTCAGAGCCGAGCTGTCCAGCACCAAAGCCCTGAAGGGACGCAATGGCTCCAAAAGCTCCAGAGTCAAAGTCATTCCCTTGGATCCGATGCCAATGCTACAGCACTGAGACACATCCTGCTAAAGGGGTGGGAGCCAAAAGGATCAGAGAAGTAGTCAGAGTTGAAGATGAAAGCATCTTCGAATCTGATGGTTCAATACCTGGAGATCTTGGATCAGAGGGTTCTGAAATATAGGGTCGGATCAGAGAAGGAGTAATGACTGAATGCGAGGGAGATATAAGGCTCATGGATCTGATGAGATACAGAGACTCTAAGACCCCCATCTGGATCTGTGTTCTGAGTTATTTTCTCATCATCCTATCTACTTCTGCTTCAGAGAGACTTCGGGAGGACCTGACTGTAGAGGAAGTGGAGAAAGGTCAAGAAGATTTTTTTGGCGTCTCCTATATAAGAAGAGATCTTAGACTAGGGGATACTGTCTCTGGGGAGAAACGGGGGTTTCACAGCTTAGGAGACTTAGGAGCAACAGTCTTCTGAGCTGATGGTTTTGGATCTGAGTGCTTGGAAACTTTAGCTGGCAGCTTCGATGTAGGAGTGGATTTGGGAGACCATACAGAGGAGCACTTCCTATGCTCCCTGGGCTCCAAAGACATAGATGTCTGAGAGGGAGTTTGAGCCCCTGATGTGGAAACAGAAGAAGAAGATGCAGGTAAAAGGCCTTTAAGCACCAGTTTATTTCATAGGTTCATGGGTAGGTACTAGGCTATCGGCCCTAGGGCCTATACAAGCCCAGCCAAAAAGGTACCCTGGCTTTTGCCACCCAAGAAAATTATTTTCTTGTGCCACTGTTGAGCAGAGCCACAGAAGTGATCCCCCGGGTAAATTTCCTATTTCCCATCCTATCATCAAGATTTTTCTTGAAGAGTGCTAATGAGGAGCTTTGTTTGATATAGATAGGTAGTTTGTTCCAGAGTATGGGAAGTCTCTGGGACAGGAATCTATCCCTCCGGCATGTTCTGTTTATTGTGGTGACAAGGTTTAGGTCCCTAGAGCATGTAGCTCGGAGGGATTGGGATTTCTTTAAGTGGAGCATGTCCAACAGCTCTGGGTTTGACATAGCTTTGTATGTTAGGCACAGATCACCTCTGAGTAGGCAATATCCGACGGAGTAAAGCTGGAGTTTTTTGAGACGGTCTGCATAGGGCATCTGTTTGAGGATGGTAATCCTTTTTGTGAGGTATTTCTGCGGCCTTTCCAGTTGTTGTAGATGTCTTGTGAGGTACATACCAAAAGGGGTCTTGTACTCTATAATGGGTCTAATGAGTGATGAGTAGAGGGGAACAATGACCTCTTTTTTTTCTGGATGAGAAACCTTTTGTGATGAGGTGTGCCACATAGAAGGATTTCCTGACTACTGTGGCAATGTGATTATCAAAGGAGAGACTACTGTCCACCTGTGAACCAAGGTCTCTTATCACACTATCAGTGTAAAGTATACTTCCGCCTATGTTGTAGTTCATGGGTACAGAGTGTTTACCAAAGGGGATGACAATGCACTTTTTGGCATTGAGCTTGAGGCCATGGCTTTGACACCAGGCATCTGTCTCAGTGAGGCCCTTTTGTAGGATGTCCACATCGATAGGAGTTTTGATTATGGCTCCTAGTTTGCAGTCATCTGCGAACTTCATTAGCCAAAGACCATTTGTGTTAGCCTGTACTTCAGAGAAGTAGATACCAAACAGGACAGGACCCAGGACTGAACCCTGTGGTACTCCGCTTGTCACTGGTCTGAAGTCGGATTTGGACTCTGCTGCTTTCACAGTGTGGGTTCTGTCACTGAGCCAGCTGGCAACCCATCTTGTGACATAGGGATTTATACCTAGTTTAGTGACTATCTATAATTCCAGAGTGGGGGATGGTGTCAAAAGCCTTGGCAAGATCTAGATAGGCTGTGTGAGCCACCTTACCCTCGCCTACGGCTTTGGTGACTGCTTCAAACAAGTCTACCAGGTTTAGGAGACAAGATCTGCCTTTTACAAACCCGAACTGGGTGGGGTCCAGAGTTTGGAGATTACCAATGTCTTTTTTTATAAGTTCCATGACAATACGTTCCATGGCCTTGCAGACCAGGCTCATCAGACTAATGGGGCGGTAGTTCCTGGCGTCCATGGTGGCTTCCCCATTGTGGAGTGGGATAACCGTCGCTCTGCACCATTCAGTGGGCAAAAAGCCTGATGTGAAGCTATGACTGAACATGGTACTTAGGTGGGGTGCCAGTTCATTCTGTAGTTCATGTAGAACGCAGCCTGGGATGTTGTCTGGTCCCACGGATGCTGTGTTCTTGGCTTTGGAGAGTGTGGTTTTTACCTGTGCTGCTGTGATTACAGGAACTTTGCATTCTTCCGGTATAGAGATGGGCCCTTTAGGGGGTGAGAGGGGGGTAAAGTTAGCACTGAACCTATCTGCCAGGATGTTGGCAATATCAGTTGGGTTTGTATATTTAGTGCCATTGTGCTGTAACTCAGAGCAGATCTGAGTGTTGCCATTGAGATTCTTGACATAGCTATAGAATGCTTTGTGGTTGTCTTTAGAATCAGTGGCGATTTTGTTTTCGTAACTAGCTTTGGAGGATTTTATGAGGGATCACAGCTTCTTACTGATGCTGAGCAGGAAGCTCCTCCACTCATGGGATTTTACTCTCTTTTGCAACAGTTTCTTCCTTCTGTTGTACAGTTTGTTTATGGCAGGGGACCATCAGATTGGCTTCCTTTTTTTGGAGGATAGCATCTTGGTTCTGTTTGGGATAGCACGATCCATGCACTCGTGTTAGTGCTTATAAAGTGCAATTGTGTAGGATTCAGTAACAGTTGTAACTGTATTGTCCATCTGCATGAGTGTCATGAAGTTCACCACTTCTGTCTTAAGAAGCATGAAGTTGGCTTTGGAGAAATTTTTTACCGTGGTTTCCTTAAAGGGGGGGTGGGGGCAGGATGTGGATATCTAGGGTGATTAGCTTATGGTCGGATCGGACCATTGAGGTGTTGACTTCAGGTGTGGAACACCGGTCACTCATGTTGGTTGTTGCCCCTGGTGGGGGTGTGGATAAGTTGATCCAGGGCATTGGAGTTTATGAATTCCAGAAAGCGTTGAACGAAGGAGTTGGTACATGAGTAGTTTTCCCAGTTAATGGTGGGGAGGTTGAAATTGCCCATTATTAGGGTGTTTGGTTGAACCCTAATATTTTCCAGTACATCAAGAAAAGAGGAGTGGGAATCCTGGGACATTGTGGGGGATCTGTAGCAAGCTACAATTTGGATTGCAGTTTTGCCAGAGTTAGTTGCACTTTGATAACCTGGGATGCATTATGCTGAGGTGTGGATATCCTTAATGAATATGGACACACCTCCGCCTTTGGTGTTCCGGTCCAGGTTACATGGCCGAAAAGTGTGGTATGAGTTATAGTCTGGTAGTGCAGGGGTGCTCTTTGGAGCCTTGAACCAGGTCTCAGTCACTGCACAGATATCGATGTTCTCCATTTTAAGGAGTGCCTCGAGTGAGTGTATTTTGAGATTTAGACTTCTAGCATTGAGTAGCATCACCCTCAGTTTTTGCTTGCCTGTTCCTGTTACGGTGGCGAATTTGTCATTTGAACCTTGCCTAAAAAAGGCTCTATAGGGGCAGCAAGAACCTTAGCCAGTATCCGGAATTCCAGGGGTGACAGGTGCAGGCCATCTGTGGCAAAGCATCGTTGTCTGTCGACCATGTCATCCCAGGCAGATAGATACTGGATCTCTTTAGAATGACACCAGAAGCTTAGCCAATTGTTAAAGTCAATCATTTTGTCCTTGAAGTGCGGTATCATTCTGGGTGATGGCAGAATGCTACTCAGGGCTAGGGTCATACCTGCCTGGGCTACAAGATTGGAGAGCTCTTAAATGTTTATTTTCATGTAGTCCAGGGGGGTACGTCTCAAATCGTTCACACCAACATGGACAATGACAGAGTCATATTTGTACTTGTTGTGGAGTGACCTGAGTGTGTGGGTTATGTGGTGGATCCTGGCACTGGATAGGCAGCTGACAGTAACCTTCTCCTTGTTTAGCCTGGTGAGTGGGACATCAGTGTGCCTGACTATAGAGTCACCTATGACTAGTGTGTTGGGTATGTTGTTTTGCCTTATTGGCTGTGGTTGAGTGGCACACTGAGTCTGCGGGCTATGTGTCATTTGGGTTGTGATGGGGGGTTGTGGTTGCTTGCATCTGCTTTGGAGGTCTCTGTGGTTTGAGCAAATTATTACTGAGAGACGCCACAAATGTTTTTGTGTTTCTATGTGTGGACTTTGGTGGTGTAGATTTAGTGAGACTATGTGATGAGTGTGGTGTGGTGCAAGTGTTTACCTTCTCCTCTTGACTGTCAAGTTCAGTCTTGGTTGGAGAGAGAGCTTTACCTACAGTTTGGTTAGATAGGTGCATCTCTCATAGGTTGTAGTGTTGGGTGGTAGGAGGAGAGGGTTGTCTGTGTACATGAGGCAATTTCTACATTGCCCCAAGATGCCCAGATTCATCAGAGAGAACACTGCTTTGACAATCACTAATGGCTCTGGTGTTAACGCCAGCACAAATCGTACAAGCAGTCTCAAGGTGGGAAGGACCTAATCAGTAGACGCACTCCCTGTGGGCATCACGGTTAGGTATCTTTTGCCCACAGGAAGTGTACTTTTTAAATCTATTAGGCTTGTCAGCTATAGTTGAGAACTCAGCCCAATTGACAAGTACAAAGGCAAAATTAAAGACAAAGTTATCAGCGAGACTCTTTTTTTTTGATGTTGTTGTGAAAAGTTATACTAAACAAGAATACCTTATAGGGAAGGTAAAGAAAGGAAAATGAAAGAAATGGAAAATACCAACGATGGTAAAAGTAGAATACCAAAGGATGGTAACAAAGATAAACTAACCTAGTGGGTAAAGAGAAGCTACTATATACGTTATAGATAATTTCAGACAAGGAAAAAAAAATAACTGTTGAGATTTTCCTCACTATTCCCAATAACAACTAGGTATAGAGCTCGAGAGAACACAATCCCAACTATTCGTTAGACCAGCAAATGAGGTCTGAGGTAATGCAGTGATCACAGGCATTATGGGTAAACAGAGGGGCTCAAGAGTCGGATCCTATAATCTAGAGGAAAGCAGCTGAGACAGAGCAGAAAATGACATCATCAGATCTGAGTATATCCCAAACAGGAGAGAGCTCGGCACTGAGCCCTGTAGTACTCCACTGCTGACTGGCCTCTTGCTGGATGTGGATTCCTCCACTCTAATAACAATTGTCCTATTCGTGAGCCATTTTTGCTGTCCATCTGGTGACATATAGGTTTATGCCCAGTTTTGTGAGTTTATCTATAATCCTCGAGTGGGGTATTGTGGCAAATGATTTGGCATGGTCAAGGTAGGCAGTATGCACTGTCTTACCCTCATCCATGGCATTGGTGACTTTCTCAAAGAAGTTACCAGTCTGAGGAAGTAGGACCTGGCCTTGACAAAGTCGAACTCAGCTGGGTCTAGAGTCTGGAGATTTCCCATGTCGTTGTTAATTAGATCCAAGATTAGCCTTTCCATTGCCTTGCATATGAGGCTAGTCAGACTTATGGGTGAGTAGGTTCCTGGGTCTGTTGATGGTCTCCCCTTGTGCAGAGGGATGATTGCTGTTGTTCTACACTCTAGTGGGACAAAGCCTGTTTGAAGAATGCAATTAAAAAGAGATCCGAGTGTGTCCGCTAGGTCATGTTTCAAGTCATTTTGTAGGCACCCTGGAATTCCATCAGGGTCCACTTATGCTGTGTTTCTAGCTTTAGAGAGTGCAGTGACAACCTGTGCTTAAGGTGATAGCAGACAAAGGAATGATGGGGGGGCTATTTCATGGGGAGTGACCAGAGGTGATGAGAGGGTGAAACTTGAGCTGAATTTATCAGCCAGTAGGTTTGCTATTTCTTCTGACTGAGTACAGATAGTGCCATCTACAGCCAACTCAGCAAATTGTTGAATGCCCTTCAGATTTCGGACCTAACTAAAAAATACTTTGTGGTTATCCTTTGATTGGGAGGCTATTTTAATCTCATATTTAGCTTCTGAAGACTTGACAAGTTCCCTGATTTGCCTGCTGAGACTAATGAGGAATTTTTTTCTCTGTTGTGCACCCTTCCACTTGCTTCTAAATAGGAATTTTTTCCTTCTGTTGTACAATCTATTTATACCAGTGGTTCACCAGGGTGACTTGTTTTTCTGACTGGACCTGGGTTTACTTATTTATTTATTTTATTTTATATTTGTTGACCGGGCTAGTCTAGCTGGATACATGTCCATTTTCAGTAGAGGCCCAGGGAGAAAAGCTCCAAGCATAAGTAAATTACAAAATACAATAATTAAAAAATGACTAGATTCAAACACATTAGAGAGCAAAATTGTTTGGAAGAAAAAATAAAAATTGTTTTTGTGAACAATAGTACAGAGTCTTTGCATAGGTTTAAGAAACAATCAAGTACAAAGTCTTTCGTAGGTTTAAGATACAATCAAGTACAAGTTTGCACAATATTTTAAAATTATCATTCATTAAGTCAAAGAAGGAGAAAGAGAAAAGGCAGGAAACACAAGGGCTAGTATAAAGTTAGCTTCTACTGATTAATGCTGCAGAGGGGCCATAGCCCAGGAGGAAGTGGTATAGCAAGAAGAGAAATAAGAGGAAAAGTATGAGTCAGTCAGGCTTAGAGCAGGGACAAAGCCAATGTACTTTTAGATGTTCTTTGAGATGTTTCTTGAAGAGTGGTGTAGATGAGAGAGAAGTGAGTGTTCTAAGAAGCTTGTTCCAAATTCTGCCCACAATATTGGTAAAAAGTGAGTCCCCAGCTTTATTATTAGATTTAATATTGGAAAGTAGTAGCTTATTAGCTGAGCGTAGTGTTGTAAGATTTTTATATGGGGAGATCAGGTTAGAGAGGATAGGGGTATTATTTGGGTGATATAGAATTTTCTGTGTGATCACAAGTTGATTATATAGTAGTTGGCTTTGTAGTTCTGACAAAGCAAGAGAGACGAGATTGCACTGGTTTGGACATGTGTCGATGAGGGATGATGGGTATATTGGGAAAAAGATGCTAAGGATGGAGCTGCCAGGTAAGAGGAAAAGAGGAAGGCCTAAAATAAGGTTTATGGACATGGTGAGAGAGGACATGCAGGCGGTCGGTGTGACAGAGCAAAATGTAGAGGATAGGAAGAAATGGAAAGAGATGATCTACTGTGGAGACCCCTAATGGGAACAGCCGAAAGATGATGATGACGATCCGAGTTGTTTAAGGGTGAGACAGTGTTGGGTTCTAAAAGGGGAGCCAGTGGCTAATCTGACTATATTATTACAGCTAGTTTCAAGCTTGCTAAGATTGTGCTTTGATAGATTGATATATATGGCAAAAGCATAGAATAGGGTAGAAGTAAGATGAGTCTGGGCAATGGTGGTTCTAGCTAGCGGTGTGAGGAAGGGTTTGATTCTTATACAGGGAGTCTAGTTTTTTATTGACAGTTTTTATAGTATTGTTGATATGATCATCATAGCTGAGGTTATGATCTATGGTTATGCCCAGGAGATGTGTAGTAGTATCAGGGGAAATACTAGTTTCATTATTAGAGGTAATTGTGAAGTGGATCTATGGTGACTTTTGGGTGGGAGCAAAAAGTAATAATTTTGTTTTTTTGGGGTTAAGGAGGAGGCAATGATGGGTGAACCAATTTTCAACAGAGTTGAATACAGTTTGAGTAAGGGTCTGGAGAGAGGTTGATGACTTAGCAGTACAGATTAAAGTAGTATCATCAGCATATTGTATATAGGTGGCTTGAGGAAAAACAGTATGGAGATCATTAATAAAAATGGAAAAAAGAAGAGGGCCTAGGATAGAGCCTTGAGGGACTCCAATGTTCACGGGGAGGGGTGTGGAGAGATTACTGTCCCAGAGCACTGCTTGTTGTCTATTTTCTAGGTAAGATTTAAACCAAAGAAATGCTTGTGGGTCAAGAGATTGGGCTTTTAGCACACTGATAAGTAAGTTATGGTTGACCATATCAAAGGCTTTTGATAGGTCAATGAATAGTGCAGAAGAGAGAGAGTTATTGTTTTGAGTCCTGTTTATACAGTAGTGCTATGATCATATAGCTAATGCTACTTCAGTCAAGTATTGCCATTTCTATGCAGCTGTTTAAGTGGTTGTACAGAGCATTTGTGTATACTTCTGCATAGGTTTTCACGTTTTCAGGGTTAGAGGGAGCTTTAAAGTTACCTATGCTATCACTTAATAGAAGGTAATTTGCCTTGGAAAAATTCTTTAGGGTTTTAGGGTATGATGGGAGTTCTACCATTATATTTATTTCAAAGGAGACTGATTTATGATCACATCTTATCAATGAAGACATTAGAGTGGGGGGAGTTTCTGTGAGTACCAGGTCAAGGATACTTGAGCCCCTACTGGGAGTGCATACCAGCTATTCCAAAGCATTTACAGTGACAAGGTCCCGGAATCACTGATCCTGCATGTCAGTTAAGTATTTTTCTCAGTTTATGGAGGAGAAGTTAAAATCGCCCATGAGTAATGTGTTGGGTTTAAGAGTAAGCAGGGTCAGCCTTAGGTCAAGTGGTGCCCTAAGCAAAAGGGCTCCACAGCGCCCCCCCCCTCCCCCACACCACATGGTACCTCCATCCTGGTCTAGTTACATCATCCAGTTTACAGGAAAAACACCCCTGCTACAGTGGCACCCTAAGTGGCCGCCTAGTTGGCCTGTGTCTAAGGCCGCCTACGATGGTAAGTGATTCTCGTAACTTCAGGTATATCTAGTAGTCTTCGTGGTTCATTATTAGGGACCTGTAACTAGTGTTGATATGGTGGGGGATTTTGCCTGCGCTTAACTGGACATAGAGTAGCTCAAGCGGGTTATTCTGCTTGACTAGTCTTGTAGTGTGATTGTTTTTTTATGTAAATCGAAACACCTCCTACTTTTGTTTTTTTTCTTTTCAGAGGATGGTCTGACTGTGTGATAGCCATTCTGAAATATCTATCACAAAATAAAATAAAAGTACTTGTCTAACTAAGCACTAAGCTTTGTAATGTCTCCAGTTCTCTCATTCTGACAATTAAAACAGGGTGGAGCATCTGTTAGCCAAACCAGTTGATATCACAATCAAATTCATTGGTGAACTTCAATATAAAAGGGAGCAAAAGCTTCTTCAGCTGCTGATCAGTAATCCTAATATACTGTTGAATGACAAAATGACCAGATGTTAGCACAATACCTCTTTTTTTTTTTTTAATTTCAGTATAAATCAATATTTGACTTTTGGTGGGGGGCACATTGCCAGAGTCAGTGACTTGAGGCTTGAATGATAAACCAAAGTAAAACTGCAAACTTTGAAAACATAGGGTATGTCCAGACAAGACCAAGAACTCGTGACTGCCCAAGGGATAGCTACAAAGAAGAAAGCACAGGTGGATTATTTCCCATATATAACAACATTGGAACAAGATCCTAGCAGTACCAACTTCAAATTTCCAAATACTGATACAGGCTTCTTAAAGACAAGGGGGGGGGGGTTAAAGATATCATGGGACAAATTCTGGAACCGCACATTCAAAAATATATCCCTTCTGACAAGTTCCAGTGCAAGTAGGTTATGATCAACTAAAACAGCCATAACTCTCCAGCTAAATGGGCCTCATGTAGCATACCAATCAGAACTGCTGCAACTCTCCAGCTAAACGGGCCTCATTTGGCATACCAATCAAAGCTGCTATAACTCCCCAGCTAAGCGGGCCTCATTTGGGATACCAATCCCATAGCTTTGTCCCATCAGTAAATCCAGCACTGCTAATATCAAGTATGCAGTAAGCACTGCTCCACAGTTAAACATATTTGGAGAGTATCTGTATATATTTATTTGGTATACTGCGGTGGTGGTGCTGCGGTAGCGTTGTCGCCTCACAGTTAGACGTTGCCCGTTCGATTCTCAGTTAAAGCGTCTACTGTATGACGACATGCGTGAATGGGCGTTCCTTCGTTGAAGGTTGTGCGTTAGGCCCGGCAAGCCAGCATATAAAACTCTACTGCCAATCATTAGCGGACCGGAGTTCCGCTGTGGCGACCCCTAACCGGGAAAAGCCGAAAGACACACACACATCTGTATATATTTATTTATTATTTTATTTTACATTTGTTGACCGGGCTAGTCCAACTGGATACATGTCCATTTTCAGTAGAGGCCAGGGGATAAGCTCCATTCAGCTAAGTAGATTACTAAATAGTAACAGCAATGATAAAAAGATAGTGAATTACAAGAAGGTACACTATAACAATATACTCTCAAAACATTTTACAAGAGTATCTGACTACAAGATGAGTTTGCATTATTACAAGTGAATATCAGTAATTACAGAGGTAAAAAAAAAGAGTATTTTACACAGTAGAAAGCTTAATATTAATCACAGAGAAAGCTAGCAAGGAATATCATGTTGAGTGAGTTAATTGCAAACGTGATTTTAAGTAACTTTGACATTCTGCAGTCCAAGTGTAAAAGTAGCAAATATCTACACAGTGTGTAGTTTTCAAATTTTACAGTCCATGAGAGACCGTAGCATATATATATATATATATATATATATATATATATATATATATATACGTGGTAGAGGAGATATTTTGAGAGTTTAGACTCCGGGATAGTTTTCCAGAAAGACTAGGCTAGTAATAGCATTCAGTAAACTAGAGGCCCAACTAACTGAGGTCAGTTGAGTAGTATGACCAGAGGCCTAAGAAAGAATAGTGAAAAAAACATAAAAAGAAAGAAGTTATTAGTCAGGGTTAGAGCATGGACATAGCCATTGAGTTTTAAGGAATGTTTTTAGTTGCTTCTTGAAAAGTGTTGTTGAAGAAAGAGATGTTAGTTGACTGGGAAGCCTTTTCCAAATTATTCCCACAGAGTTTGAGAAAAGACAGTCACCTGATTTATTATTGGCTTTATGGGTGGCTACTAGTAATTTGTTAGCTGAGCGTAAGGTTGTGAGATTTCTGTATGGGGTGATAAGGCTGCTGAGTATTGGGGTACTACTGGGATGGTGCAAAATCTTTCGGATGATAGTAAGTTGCTGAAATAGAAGCTGATTTTGCAGTTCCAGCCATCCTAGCTGTTTGAGATTTAGGAAATGGTGGGTTCTAAATGGGGAGCCAGTGGCAAATCTGGCAATGTCACAACAGGAGGTTGACAGTTTCTTCAGGCTACTTTTGGATAGATTGGTATAAATGGGGGAGGCATATAGGTGGATAGAGATGAGACGAGTTTGGGTAATGGTAGTTCTAGCTAAGGGAGTAAGGAAAGGTTTAGTCCTGTACAGGGAACCTAGTTTTCTATTAAATGATTTCATGGTTAAGTTAATGTGTGAATCAAAGTTCAGGTTGTGGTCAGTTGTTACACCTAAGAGTTTAGTGGTCACATCGGGTGCCATGAGAGTGCTATTATTGGAAGTAACTGTGAAATTTATAGGGGAGAACTTCTGTGAGGGAGTGAACAGTAGTAATTTAGCTTTTTTAGGGTTTAGGAGGAGACAGCATTGAAGGAACCAGCTTTCTACTAAGTTAAATACATTTTGGGTGATGGACTGGAGTTCAGCAGAAGAGGCAGTGCTACAGATTAATGTGGAATCATCTGCATATTGTATGCAGGTGGCTTGAGAAAGAAAGGAGAAGTGCCAAAATGGAGCCTTGAGGGACACCAAGGTAATGGGGAGGTGAGTGGATATGTTATTGTCCCAGAGGACTGCTTGTTGTCTATTTTCTAGATAGGACTTGAACCATTTCACTGCTTGGGGGCCCAATGAAAGCAATTTAAGTATATTTAGAAGTAAGTGATGGTTAACTATATCAATGGCTTTAGAGAGGTAAACAAAGAGTGCAGAGGAAAGCAGGTTATTATTTCGATTTTTATTAATGCAGTCAGGAAAGGATAAGAGTGCAGTAGCAGTACTATGGAATACCCTAAAGCCATGCTGACAGTCAGCTAATAGGTTATTTTGGAGAAGATGATCAAGTAGTTGCCGGTGGATACATTTTTCCATGATTTTAGCTAATGGAGACAAAAGTTTGAGAGTTCGGTCAAGTTACCACCCTTATGTAGTGGAGGGTCTATATCAGAATGACGAAAGCTGAAATCTGCGAACGCTATAACATCGACACATAAACGTCAATCTACGAAAAGAGCAAAGGACAGAAACACCGAAAGACACACCGTACAAGGTTTAAGTTTGTGAAGTAGTGTACAGATAAGAGATGCTGGAACTGGTTGTAACCGAAATGTATGATGTAGTCTAGTTGAGGAGGGAGGCAAAATTGAGCTAACAGGTGTAGGGTATTAGCTAGAGTTTGGACGGTTTTAGTAAAGAAGTTGTTGAAAGCATCAGCAATCTGGTTGGGAGAGTTATGAGAGAAACCAGAATGGCTATGTGTCTTGGTCTGCGTCCTGGGTATAGGAGTCTATTAACACCTGACCAGAAACTTTGTGGGTTCTGTTGATGGGTTTGCTGTAGTTTAAAGTAAAAGTTGTTTTTATCAAGCAATATTGATTTTTTAGTGGTATTTCTCAGCTGTTTAAAGTTTTGATGATCGGACGGGTTTTTAGTAGTTCTCCATTTGGCCCAGATTTTGTTTCTTTGTAACATTTTAAGCCTAGTCTCTTTTGTGAAGACTTTTGTCAAGGAGCAATTTTGCTCCTGGTTCTGACAGTGTGAGTAGGGGCATGGTATTCTAGGATTTGCAAGAATTTAGAATTAAAGTACGACACTGCATTGTTGAGAGGGAGTTGTTTTAAGGGTGACCAATCACAAGCTTTAAGTTCTGCTTGGAAGCTTTCTGGGTTAAAATTTTTGTTGTTCCAGGTAGTTCTAAAGAAGGTTTTGGTTGGGAATAAAGGTCTTTTGTCTAATTATATAAGTAAGTGAGTGGTCACTAATGTCATCAGGAAGGATACCTGCTTTACATGAGTGGGGATGGTTACTTACTAATATCCAGTCCAAGGTGCTTTGTTTTTCACTAGATTTATGGATTCTGGTAGGGGTGGTAATTGTTTGGGAAAAGCCATATAGGTTTATATGGGAAGTTGGGTTGTCAGACATACAGCTGTTCCAGTCAATATTAAAATCACTGAGCACTATAGTTTCTTGCGGGAAGGATAAAGAGAGCCAGCAGACGGTATTTTCAAGGGTTGTAATGTTATTGCCTGGGGGTATGTAGGAGCAAATTAAGTATATGGATTTGCTGGCATTAATCTGAAGCTTAGAAATAAGGATTTTGACATTTGAGAGCTTATTTACTTCGATCCCAAATGATTATGGTATCGAAGCTATTAGAGAAATTCTGAGCTTAACAGATGGGTTTAATAGAGAAGAACAAATACTCATATGTACCTTATTGGAAACTATACTATCCAATAATGTCTTCATGTTCAATAACGAATTGTTTCTGCAGAAATGGGGTGTTGTGATGGGCACCCCATGTGCTAATACATATGCAAACCTGTTAGTATACTACTGGGAGAAGACATATTTGTTCAACAGTGCATTCTATCCACATGTACTTCTGTACAGACGTTTTGTAGACGATATACTACTATTCTGGGATGGTAGTATAAATATGTTAAATGCCTTTATAAGTTATTTAGAGTCAACCACGGAGTTTTTAAGATTTACCCCGGAATTTTCCTATTCGAAGATAGATTTCTTGGATATAACTATTACTAAAGATCCACAGGGCCATCTATCTACTTCTCTATACAGAAAGACGTGTTGGAAGAATGCACTGCTACATTTCAGTAGTATGCATCCCCGGTTTGTATTTTCAAATATTGTTAAAAGTCAATACATTAGACTTACAAAAATCTGTAAGGACACTTTGGCTCTACAAGAACAGATAGACATTATGGAAAGATTGTTTATTGAAAGAGGGTATAGTAGTACTATGGTCAGTAAGGTTAAAGAATCAGTCTTAGGTATGACTAATGATGATAGAGTTGGATCAAACATGATTGCCATCCGATTTAGAAAGGCTTATAATTGTCCTAGAGTGGCATTTATAACTAGATATACCAACGACAATAAGAGAATAGTAGACATCATAAAATGGAATTGGCATGTGCTTACTGTTGATTCATCTATAATGAGTATTATAGGAGAATCACCTATCTCTAGGTATAGAAATAGTAAAAATCTTAAAAGGATACTATGCATTGAGCACACCTACATGGAACAAGAAAAGATATATAGGAAGCGATTACAATTTGGAACTTTTCCATGTAAAAAGTTCAAGATGAGCGACCTGATAACTAATACGTAGCATTTTATTCATCCCATAATTGATTATGAATTTATTCCTAGGTTCTATGCAACATGTGATGGCATGAATCTTATATATTTAGCGACTTGCACGGTGTTTAGCCTTTTATGTAGGGATGACATTGAGAAGATTTAAAGATAGAATCTATAATCATGTATATGATATCAGAAGAATGAATCAACAGAATGCACTAGCCAAGCATATTGCAACTTATGCAAGTCATTGTTTCAAATTTAGAGTTCTACAGTTAGTAACCAAGAACAAGAGAGGTGGCAATAATATGAATTATTTGGAGTCAGTGGATATTCAAGTTACGAGCACATATATATCCTGGTCTTAATCAATGTATTAGTATTAAACTCATACTTGCAGCCCATAGACATAAATAGATGAATACAAATAATAATGTTTGATTAATGCATACATTATTATGGTTGTATAAGTTTATGTATATTCGTTTATCTATAGATATTTTATAGTGTACAATTTATTTTATTTATTTTTAAGCATTTATATACATTTTTACATAGTATAATTTATAGATAATTTAAAAAGGTGGACTGATATCTATAAATAGTTATTAGTACTAATAGTAGTTTTATTACATTTGATATTCTGTATTTTGATTTAGGTTGGTCCATCTTTTATGTATGTATTCATTCATCTGGGATATATATGAGTTATATATAATCCCCACATGCCATATGTTATACGCTTATTAAATGAGAACTCTATGAGTATTTATTTCTATATTTTATATGTCAAAAGATTTTATTAGAAGCAGTCATATAATGATTAGCTAGACATATATATATATATATATATATATATATATATATATATATATATATATATATATATTTTAGATAGTTTTATTAGCTTTATTTAATAAAGCTGAGACTTGCATTGATGTGATGAAACAGTGATTACTTAATGGGTGTTTAATAATGCTGTAAGGTGTGTTTAATTTCATTTAATTAAGTTAGAGTGGAGTATATATATAGCAGGAAGTTTGAATTGTCTGATGAAATCTGAAGAAGCATGCCTTGGTAGCACGTGAAAGCGCTCATTTGTTATATGGAATAAACTTTGTCATATGTTTTATTTCGTGGTGGTCCTACCCTGTTTTTTCTTCATATTGTGCTTCCTTTTTCTGGAGGTGGACCTTTGGACTGCAGCGGTATCTTCCTATAGAAGCTTAGAAATAATGATTTTGACGTTAGTAGGTGAGGGTAATTGAAAATCTATTGAGGAAACTTGTAACTCAGATTTATACAATATTGCCACACCTCCACCCTTTTTGGTTATACGGTCTACTCTCAAAATATTATAACATATCATTCAATAATATCTGTATGCTGAATTTCAACTCACTGTGGCAAACCTGCATCCTGAGTATCAGAAAAGCTAATATAAAACACTCAATTTTATAGTGATAACTCTGTCTTCAGTAATTAAGCATTATGTAGTTAAGAACTAGACCCTCATGGAGGTGATGTCATACGAGGTTGGTGCTTTAATTGCAGATATAGTTCAAAGTCCATTAGTTGGTCAAATTTACTCAGCATCTCAGGAAAATCTGCAACTTACAGCATATTTTGTGAACATTCTGCATACCCTATGACATCTATACCACGTTGGTAAGACTGTTAATATTTGTCAGTAATAAACACCTGCTCAACATACTGTGATACTGCATTACGGATTGTCTAAGCAACATGGAAACTCAGACATGTTTATGTCAGGAACGTCCTACATTATTACTGCACTTAGCAACATGCCTCTCAAACTCTCAGTACAAGAAATGTGAACAAAGCCAGATATAATGGTGGGACAAAGGCACAAAAATAGTGACAGATTTTAAATGTCGCTCTTGTAAACTTAGAAAGTTGTTAAAATAATAGGTTTTGCATTATTACTTTTTTCTGAAGGATATGAAGTCTGAAACTCAAATGTCTGTCCTTCTTCTCAAATGTCTGTCATTATTTAATATTATTTAGTGACTTCAATCTTCAATGATTTTCCAGAAAACCACACATTTTATGAGGAACGGACCAAAAATGTTGTGTCTTTTGGCTTTTCACGGTTAGGGGTCACCACAGCGGAACTTCAGTCCGCTAATGATTGGCAGTAGATTTTTACGTGCCGAGTTGCCAGCCCTGACACACAACCTTCAACGAAGGTATGCCCATTCATGCATGTCTCCACACAGATGACGCTCTAGCTGAGAATCGAACAGGACAACGTCTTACTGTGAGGCAACAACGCTACTGCAGCACCACCACTGCAGTAAATAGGAACGGACCAAAAATATGAGGCAAAAATCTTGACAGTTGACAAGTATCCTTGACAAATTCAATAAACGTTTTTTAGATAGGTAGGAAGGTAGTTATTAGCCTTGCAGTGCAGTGGTGGACCACTGAACAGCCTAGCCCAAATTTCCAGTTGTCCCAAAGGAGTGTCTGGTTAAATGACTTGCTCAAGGTCACACAGAAGACAAATAAGGGCTGAAGGAATCAATCCATGCACCACAGGAACTACAACTCTCTGTTCCAACTGCCAGACTATTTTTTTTTAATAAAGAATGCACTGAAGTCTGTGGATTGTGTTATTAACGTACATCTGGGACTGAAAGTATGTTACCTGCTGTATCACCAAAACAAAACTTCACTGAAAACCCATTATGATTGTAAGCCATGTTTCTTATGTAACCGGTTAAAATATGCAAGTCTTATTACCCAAGCTGGAAAAGATGTATGTCTTTTCACAGTAACATTCCATTGCAAATTATTTTAACTATTTTATATATAGTATTTCCACATTAAACAACTGAATTCTAAAACAGAGTTAAATGGGGTCACTGACCTGGTGTGTCTGAAGAGTTGGTCAGAGGAGCTGATGCTTCTGCTAAGGCTGCTAATGTAGCCAACACGGAAGTTGATGAGTTCCCAAACTGTACCGTTGATATACAAGTGTCTTCTAGAAAGAGTGAGAGAGAAAAGAATCAATGTAGCAATTCTGGAAAATGAAAGTAATGCTAAATAGGAAAAGGCCTACTTTAAAAAAAAAAAAAAAAAAAAAGATAGCAGGTACTCAACGTAAAAGACAGATATACAAATTTCAAATTCTGCAGGCATACTGAGAGATTGGATTATGACACCCATCTAACACTCCAGAAACACTCCAATTAATGGCTAAGTATACCTTCTACAGTGGCAAAACATTCCAAGATACTCACTACTGTTCGGGGCAGACTATGAAGAGTCTTAAAATGTTTCATTTTTGCAACAAATATTTTGAGCTGTGAAAGGCAAAATCCTTATGCAAACTGCACTTTGTTTTTTACAGTTTTGTATCTGGAAGCATTGACTTTATATAGTCAAAGCTGCTACCCACTTACACAACAGGTGGTACTTTTCATATTTAGACAGACAAAAGACAGCAATCACACAAGCAGCTTCAAACACAAACTCACGCTAATAGGAGCAGCATATGCATGCCTTTCGAGCAATGTGCGTTCCAAACACTGACTTATTTTACTGATGGACTCTTACTTTATGTGGCAATTTAAACAGATAATAACTGCCTTTCTTATCCTTTTTTTTTTTTTGCCGAGTTATTTCTGTATGCTCTTTAACACCACTGAATTAAGCTAATGTGTACCCCAACTTAATTCTCAGTTACTGTTCTCAGTTCTAACCAAACTGCAAATAAATAATAAATAAATAAATTTGTGTCTGCTTTTGTGTTAGTATCAGCTAACAGGAATAATTAAGATGGCTTAATATATGCCCTGCAAGCTGAAAAACCACCAGTGTCCATCACTGCTCAGCTTTGCAGTAACAAGTCCGGAACCTGGCCTACAAGATGACAGAGAAGGTGGCCTTTCAAATCCACTTCTGAAGCCAGTCATTAAAGGTCAACTCCAATAATCAAATATACACATTGCCAACACGTGTAGATATCCCACTTGTTTTTAAAGTAGAGGGGCCAGCATATGACATTCCCCTTACACAGTCCAATCTTTTTTTGTTCCTAGATCATTTTTCTGCTCTATGCCTGCTGGCTATCAAGCCACTGCCACTGCCCATTTGTTAGCCATCACTAAGGCAACAACAATCTGCTTTTATTATGGCTTTTAGCCTGCTCCTGGTGGCTGACATGGCTACCCATATCACCTCAACAGAGTCTTACACCACACCCCACCAGATATATAAGTGCTGCTTTCATACATTCTTCATAAGGGATGCTGCCATCCGCTTGGGATCTCCAAGACTATATCCCATCATCGTACAGCCACCGCTTGTGTTACAGCAAATTAGCCAAACAGAATCCTCCAACTCCCTTCCCAAAGGATGGGCAAACAGGCATAATCTTTTGCTTCCTTCCCTGTCAAGCTCTTCCAAACTCCTGAGCCAATAATTAAACTCAGGTTGTTTAGACTGTAGTCATGATTTGTTATTCCTCTGTGCCACAAAGCTTGGCCGCATGATCAGTCCTTGACCCTTTACACCCCTTGTTCTCGTGAAGCATTACCGAAGGTAAATACTGCATGTCAGCTAAATAAAAGGTCTTTGATAAAATCCAGTGACTATTTCTGTTTTTTACTACAACCTTTAAATAATACTAAACTAAAAGAAACACTTCCTAATGAGTACATTTATTCCACAATATAAAAGTTGTGCTAAAGTCGTTGAGATCAAGAAGAGGCAAACTCAACTAAACAACTTAACCACAAAAACAATAAAACCATTATTCAGTTTTATGATGCTTGAAATACATGTAAACCATTTTCATATAAATCAAAAGCTCTATAACCATTTCATAGCTACCCATGAATGCCACCATCTGGTAAGGAAATTAAAATGTTTGGCTTGCTCTGATTTCTATCAGTCAAAAAAGTGGTTCTTAGTAGCCCTCACATATCAATTGATAGAATGACCAAGAATGAGAAAACTCTACTGCTGTTAAGCAACTGATTGTTGATAATAATTCTAGAGCACAAAAACTTCTAGCAGAACTCAGGCAACAAAAAGTGGAAAGGGCAGTCACTACGCTTAGAGAGCCTATAACATGGAAGATAACAAGAGACCCTGTAGAAGTATTAAAAGTATTTGAGAAATTTTATGAAAATTTATATAAAGCAGAGAAATATGGGAATCAAGAAACGGTACCAATGGAAATGTTTATGGAAGAATTAAATATGCCAAAGTTAGAGGTAGATGAGGCTCAATTTCTAACAGTTAGGATAGGAGGGGATGAGATAAAAATAGCTATATATAACTAATCTACAGGAAAGTCCCCAGGACTACATGGTATTCCTGTAGAAGTTTGGAAGTTAGGAGGGAATGATAAAGATCTGGAAGGTTTTGTTTAACACTACTTTAAGAGAAGGAGAAATACCAGCATCCTGGAAGGAGGAGGTTAACGGTAATACCTAAAGAGGGTAAAGATCCATCAGATCCAACTTCATACAAGCCCATTTCAATAAAAAAAAACATGATTATAAAGTGTGTTTGTCTATAATAGCTAAAAGAATAGCAAAAGTGATACCAAAATTGATAGATATGGATCAGTGTGATTTTGTGGTGGAGGCAAACATCTGACAATATTAACAGAGCATTAATGATCCAGAGGGAAGCAGAATGTAAGAAAGTACCACTTTTATTGGTGGGTCCTGATGCACAGAAAGCATTTCACAGAGTAGACTGGGACTTCATGAGGAGGGCAATAGAAGCATTTGAATTCCCTGATACAATTATAAGGTTGATTAGAAGAATATATGACCAATCAGAGGCATGAATTAAAGTGGGTGGGGTCCCTTCCGATAATTTCTGCTTGAGTAGAGGAACCAGGCAGGGCTGCCTGTTTTCCCCTTTGTTGTTTGCAATATATTTAGAACCACTGGCAAAGAAAATAAGGGACCCAGAAATTCAAGGATATAATTGGTATGGTAGTCAGGAAAAGCTGGCTCTATTTCCAGATGATATTATTTTATACATGACAAAACCATAAAGGGACATTACAGTGCTGTGGAACATTTTAAGACAGTTTCATATCTTCTCGGGATACAAAATTAATGAAGCTAAAACAAAGGCAATAGCAGTAAATTATGTACCCACACACGAATTGGACCACAAATATCCATATTTATGGGGACATGATAAAATTAAGTACTTAGGTGTATGGATTAGAAATTACTCTGTGGTGGCTGCTAAGGATATGTGGGAAGAGTCTAAAGAGAAGATAATAAAAAACTGAGAAACTGGAAGTTTTGTTATATGGATACTAAGATACAAGCCATTAAAATGTTTTTAGTTTCTTTAGTCTTGTACACAGTTCAGGAATACTTTTATCAACCAGAGGAGAAGTTGTGGATAACAATTAAAAAAGAGATGAAGGATTTTATCTGGGAAGGGAAGACAGCAAGTGTCAAGTGGGATAAGATGATGTTACCAATATAACAAGGTGGACTAGGATTATCTAATTTGGGGGAGTATTTTAGAACAGCTTATACATAGCACAAGCAGAAAACTATAATTCAGAGTGGAAAGGAATGATGCTGACACAGGCAGGAAGCTCAAAAAACAAGGAGAGATTGGGATTTTGGATGCCGACTCTTAAGGAGAACAACCAAATTCATACAGAATATTATATTTATAAAATAGCAGGCAGTATTCTAAGAACCAAACTAGCATGAGAATGAAGAAAAGAGATTTTGCTGATAGGGTTGATTGTGGGCAGGGATACAGATAATAGGCAAGAAGGGTCTGGCATTTATTGTAGAAAACTGGCAAAGGAACCAAGGTATTGGGAGCAAATAACTAGAAAGGGAAAGGTAATAAAATGGAAAGAGGCCAATAATTTATTTGGACTGCAGATTACAGATTGCCTTCCCTATCAAAGATTGCTATCAGAGTATAGGCAAAGAGAAAGAAATAGGGGGCTCCTAAATGAAAGACCAGCACCGGTAGTGTTTTTAATAGAAGCTAGAACAGAAGCTGCCATTAAAAAAGGAACAATTAGTAAAGCATATAAAATAATGCATGATAATTATAAGAATCAATCAGAGCAGCTTAGAAAGCATTGAGAAGAGAGACTGGATAAGCAATTCACAAAGAGACAATGGGGGATATATGTATATCTCCCAAATATGGAACAAAGTCTAGAAGATTTAGGATCTTTGCCTGGAAGTGTTTACATAGGTATTTTTATACCCCCAAGTAGACTCCAAAGAATTTCTCCTCAGGTGGATAGCAAACGCTGGAGGTGTGATGGGCAAGAAAGACATAGCTGGGAACATGTCTTTTGGAAGTGTGATGAGATGGCAGATTTTTTGGAGTCCCTGAAGACCGCTCTGTCAAAGATGCTGGGTGAGCAGATTGGACTGACTAGGGAGATGATTTTTTTGAGTTATGTACGGAATGGAATTGCCTAGACATAAGTAAAGCCTTGCTAAGTCTAATTATGGTGGCTGTCAAAAAAGCAATTACTAGGAAATGTAAATCGAAGTCTAGACCAACTTTACTAGAAGCAGTAAATATAGTAACCAATTGGAATTACGCAAACTACATAGGAAAAAATGGGAATTGTGGGAACAATATATGCAGCGCAGGAACGAGGTTTAACAAGCAGGATCTGAATGAGCTATATAATGCTTAACTGACACTGACTGGATGGTTTTAAGTAATGTATGTTTACAACTACAGTTGTTTCAATGGAGTCTGTGATGTAAATTGTAACTAAAGTGATATCATTTTGTTTTTCATCTATATAAATGTACGATTGCCTTTATCATATGTGTAAATTTAATAAAAATGTTGGGGGAAAAAAGAATAAGCAAACTCTTTCAGATAAGCAGCCCTAAGACTACATCTCCCTCACACAAAGTGCTCTCACAAGCAACTTGTGTTTCTTTTTCAGTGAAAGATTATAATGTATTCTTTAATGTAAAAGGAAGGGCAAAAAACTTCTCTTGTTACTGTGAATTTAACATAAATAAATAATAGCTTAAAATTGTCTGGTACACAGGAGACAATATGTGAGTCCACATGGAGGTAGAACAATACTGAATAAATGGTGAAGACTGTCCCAGAAAATAAATACAGTCAACAGCTACGTCATTCTTTGTCCTTCAGTCCTAATTCCTGGCACAGTACTAACCTTAACTAGCCCATATAGGGGACTTGGAGATTATTTATGAAAGATAATGCAAATCTTCTTGATGAAAAAGTAAGACATCTAGCATGAATAGAAGTATGCAATATGCTCCACTTTACTATGGTACTGATGTGGAAAACTGACATAATGCAATTCTCAGCATCAGTTTAAGGAAGTTATTAAGAACAGAGCCTTCAGACACATTAATAAAAGGAAAATATTGATGTATAAGGTACTAAAAATAAATGCCAAGTATGACAAAAACAAATCTTGCAGGACAGAATTGTATGTGGCCATCTCACCAGCTGTATTGGACAAGGGATAAATAGAGGATGGGAGAGGCATGGAAGAGAGACCTCGTGTATACAGGTGAATGCTTCATGTTACCTTAGAGTGGACAACTGTGTTTCATGCAGAGTTGGAGAATTACATCTCAAGTCAGTTTTGTTATATCAGAAAAGTTGCCAAATAGGAGTGGCCATAAGATAGAGCATTGAAAGAGTCTGCTGGAGACTGGTGAAGATAAAAGTCCTCCTATTCTTTCCTGATGTGTAGGACCATGTTTGCAGTTGTGGATCCATGTTATTACGGTTTCATATGCTTTCACTTCTCTGAGTTTATGAATGATTCTGTGTTATAGGCTGTAGCATCAAATGTTTTAGTAATACTGAGGTAAGCTACATGGATGGATAAACCTTTCCTTTGGATGAAAGCTGCACTCTCAAAGAAATTTAAGAGATTAAGCATGTAAGGTCTATCTAACAAAACTGTACTCGGTTAGCTCATGTAGAAAGAGGCTTACTGTGTCTGCATGAAAAAGTTTTATAATGATTTCCTATCTTTCCTTGCAAAATATGTTATTGAGACTTATCAGCCTGTAGTTACTGGGCTCTGAAGAATGGCTGCTTCTCTGGATTGCACTGCAACTGCATTCTTTCACATATAAGACACACAGACAGATTTAATGCTGTATTAGATGTGCATAACAGGGTAGAGAAAGTTGTGAAGAAATGGATAATGACAGGAATTAGGGAACTGAGTAGTGGAGTACTGAAGGGGGTCAGTCCTGTGTCTAGTTGTGTTCAATTTCTTGGTCTCTGACATAATTGATAAAACAGAAAATAGGATCCTTTTGTTTGCTGATAACACAAACCTAGGTGCAGCAATGGGGGCTAGAAAAAAGCCTAGGGAAGGGTTTAGAAAAGCTGAACAAGAGAGTAAAAATGTGACAACTGAGGTTCATCGCAAATATATGTGAAAGTTAGTGCAGTTAGGTCATGTAAACTGATAGCAACAGAGTGTAAAAGGTCTAGGAATACTGACCACACCTACAGTGGACCACAGGGAGCAGTGTGAGAGGGCAGTGGGAGAAGCAAAAAATGCGTGAGTGCAATGTCAGGGGAAAAGACTATAGAAGCAGAAATAAACAGCCATTCTCAGATAAACAGAGTGCTATGCAGTTTTGAAGACCATATAAAGTAAGGACATTAGATTACTGGAATAAGTCCAAATGAAATACATCAAAACATCTGTGTGAAGGAGGGGAAGGAACATAACCTGAATGTAGAGGACGGCTCTTCACATTTGAAACCAGAAGACATGGGGTGAGAAACTGGTGCATAAAATCATGTCTGGAAACAAAGAAGGGGTCATTCTGAACAGGAAGGACAGAGGGGCAGGAAGCAGGGGTAATGACATCAGACCATAAGGAACAACTACATCCTGCATTTTTCATTATGGTCCTGGAAAAAAATCTCCCTTGCTCTCCTGACCAGCTAGAGCTGCAAAAGGCAAAGGAGTCCTCCTTAAACAACTTGAATACGGGCTCTTTTATCATAGCCACAGCCTCTAAAAAAAACTCATCCACTCTACAATCCATTGAAAACAAAATCTGCTGATTTATTTCCAATCCCCCATACCCCAGAACACCAGTGCATCACCTTCTCCATTGACAAATGGCTACCAGTCTCCTACAGAGTCGAGCTATTCCTAAGGTCTCTTCTTTTCTAAGTACTTCATCCAGGTGCCTTCCCACCTCTTGCAGCTAAACTCCATAATAAAATCACCCCTACAACCTATAAAACATCTCCCAGTTAACTCTGTCACTAGAGACACACCAAACAAACTGCACCATACAGTCCATTCCTTCTCCATTCTTGCACCCAAACTCTAGCCATCTCTTCATCCTCACTTACAAGAACTCTGCAGTTTCCCCACATTCAGAGCTCAACTCAAAAGACACCTCCATCAAAAATCTGACTGAAAGTGCTTTTCCACTGGACACATAACCAAACTACCTCCTCACCAGCATCACTTCTGCTTTGACCCTATGTTCTCACCTGCTGCTTCCCTCTCATATTTACTTCTAAAATTAATTGACATTTTTCTACTTTCTTAATAATATTTACATATTGTATCAATTATCAATGGGATTATCTCCCTTCTGTGATTGTGAATTTGTTCTTTTTTTTTTTTTTTTTTTTTTTGTGAATTTCTTCACCCAGCTGTTTCTGCAAATGGTCTACTATGATCAGTGTACTACCTCAGTAGACTAACTAAATAAAAATAAAGAACTTTTTAACTCATAGGGCTGTAAACCCAATGCATGGAGTGCTGGAATGACTGGTGAAGAGAAAATTGGTGCAGGTATTCAAGAGAGCATGGGACGAGTAGAAAAGTATACAGGGGAAGGGAGGGAGGTAGGATGTTAAAAGCAAATAAAAGGGCAGGTTAGACAGGCTCGCTGTCTACTTCAGCCAGCAAACAAGTGTAATATAATATATGCATATTCACAAACAGAAAGTGTAATTTTTATAAAATTTGCTGTCATCAAAATATGGGCGTTAGGAACTAATTAAAGTCTCTTTCTCTGTCTAATGTTATGCTAACTATGTCATACAAATGTAAATGCATCATCATACTTCAAGAAGGACAGACATAGGGCATCACCACTAGCAGCACATCATACCTGACAAGTCTGTAAGGTGGTAGGAATTCAGAAAAAAATATCTTTCAGAACTTTCTTTCCAAATCCAGTCCTGCTCCTGGATTGAATATTCATTTTTATAGTACACAGTGAAATTGTAAACTACATATGATTCCAAGTATTCAAAAATGCCTAGAGTGAAAGCACTCCTCAAATCTGCAGCAGAACTCCTAGTTATAGTTGCAAAGTGGCTTCTAACAACTGTTACAGATTTTCATATTTATCCCACCAGAAGAAAAGTATAGTTGTGTAATTAAACTTGCCATAACAGCAGATGTTTGAAGGATCACTGCTGCAGTAGCCTTAGCTATATGGGGAGATTACCTTAGCTTACTATACTTGGTAGGTGAAAGGAGAAGGGTCTTAGCAAAGCCTGATCTGGACCTAGAGAAGAATCAAGCATGTAATGCCTTATAAACATATGTGCAGAGGACACAGTTGCTGCTTCTAGACTACTTCTAGAATCAAATATTTTCCAAAAAGCAATAGATGAAGCCTAGGCTCTGGTAGAGTAGGCCTTAGTCCCGTCTGGAATAGTTTTGTTATGGTGAGTATAACAAAAGCTAATAATAAGACAAACATTTGGAAATTGTCTGTCTTGGCAGAGACTGTTTGTTCTACTTACCTTCACAAGAAATGAACAATTGATCAGGAAATTAGATGTAGCTCTGTCAAGATAGTAAGTGAGTTGTCTGTGGACATCCAAGGTATGAAGTATATCTTCTCCCTGACTTCTAGGTTCAGGAACGAAAAAAAGAAGTTACATACTTACCATAATGTTCCATCTTTGTTGTCTATTTTCATTTATCATTGACATATGGGTTCTGTTTCGACTTTTTCATTTATCATTGACATATGGGCTCTGTTTCGACTGTGACAAAGTGGGATACTGCCAGCACAGTTATCTGGAATTTTGTAAATAATATGTCATTTGTGAATACCAACATGATTTATATAACAAAGCTTGTGTTACAATTGTATTAGAACTGCATGTTGTGTATATCTAACTGGTCTGTACAGATGTGTTAAAAAGGTTATAAAGTGCTTGTGTTTAAAATGTAACCAGAGTGCGCCCTGCAGGAAGAGAACATAAATGTACATGCACTATTGTAACTGTTTAAATGTATACATTTTAACAGGGGAGACTGGAATACTGGAGGTTAACTTAACAACTGAAATTAAATTACTTTATGGCTATGCAATAAAATATTGTTTCTTTCAGTTTTCAATGCAGCTAGAGACACAATGTCTATACTAGGGAGGTTTCTGAATTGTCTTTAGGGTGAAATACTTACTAGTCTTGAAATGTGGAAGAATGTAATTGTTTTATGATTTCCAGCATCTGCCAAAGATCTGAGGTCTGCTTGTTTTCACAGGTAGATGCTAAATACTGCCATCTCCCAGCAGTGGGGGTTTCATCTGGTAACTAGAGTCAGATGACAAGAAATGTCATTCTGCAAGCTATCCCAGCAGTAATATTTCAGATATTAATTTGAGAAGCCTCTTAGCGAGACAGATCATTCTCTATTCTGTCTTGGACCTGTCAACAAGAAGACCCATTCACCACACATCCGCCTTGCTCTATTAATAATTCAATTAGATACAGTCAGGAATCTAGTGAAGCTTAGTTTATACATTTTTTTTATTTATTTGAGACTGTCCTTCGGTGTTGTTTTAAAAATTTCCTGTGATTTTGAATTCTGATGTTCCTGTGAATATATATTTAGTATTGTCTTATTCTTTTATTATTACTAAATATATTTAAACCTTTCATTGTGGCTGATTTGTGTAGAGATATTTAAGTTTGGGAGTACTTGCATATTTATTTTGGTGACACTGTGTGGGCCACTCCTAATAGCCATGCTCGTGGTCAAACTACCACTTGTATGTTAACATTAATATTACACAGTAAGATTAGACACCCTTGGAAGGGCCTCAAAGTAGCTGATAAGGAATGACTGGTGGCAGTATAAACTACCTTATAGTCTGGGCAGAAGGGGGCATATCTAGTAAACCTGTGCCAGTCTTTCCCAGGTGTGTGTGTATGTGTAAATTAAACATGAAAGAGTGAGTGTGTCAGCTACTTGGGCAGGGACACAAAGCACTGGTTGGACAGAGAGGGTGCTGGAGGTCATGGCTTGGTCAGCTGAGATCTCATCGATATAGCTGTGCCAGTAGGGAGTCTTACTGGGGATCCTGAGGAAGAGTGAGAATCCATCCCTGGACTGACTGTGGTCTCTGTCTGCTCTTAAGGGAAACTGCACTTGATGCAAGGAGCTGCATCTTGAAATACTGTGTGTGTGTGTGTGTGTGTGTGTACCTGCCATCCTCCCAGTGAATGTCCCCCACAGATGCCAGTGGAGAGGATTAAGGCTCCTTGATTACTGGTCCAGTGGAGGGTCATCATACCGACACCAGAACCAACACTGCCATTGCTACAGCTTGTGCAAGCCAAATCATCTCTACCCACAATCCCTCTCTCTCAGTTACCTCAGATCGAGTTTGCAGATTAGAAATAAAAGGTATAGACTAGGAAGCCTTAATGGAGACCATATCTGCTATGCCCTAAAGATTACAATAAGCTGAGAATACGGAGTTCATTCCAACAAAATGTCTTCAAAGGCCAGGGAATGGAGGGAGGGGACTCAAAGATAAATGAAAATGGACATCACAGATGGAACATTATGCTAAGTACATAACATTTTTAACCAATGTTGTCAATTTTCATTTTATTCTTGCCATATTGGGCAGAGTTCCCAGCTACCTTAGATCCAGGGAGGATTCACAGAAGGATATTTCTGGGCACCATTGAACTACAAGATGCTCTTCCCCTATGGAACAAATCCAAATTGTAGTAAGTAATAAAGGTATGAGAAGAAGCCCAAGTCGCTGCTGCACATATATCATCCATAGAAGCTCTTGATTAGAAAACTGCTGAATTGGCTACAGACCTTGTAGAATGTGTCACTTTTTATTATAGATGAAGGATATACAGTCCTTGAGCCATCTGGCTAAGATCCCTTTGCTAACTGGTTTACCAAACCTTGCACTGAAAAAGGAAACAAATAACTGGTCAGATTTTCTTATGTCTTTTGTTCTGTGAAGATAAAAGTGTAATTGTCTGTGAACATTCAACAAATGTAAACAGTATTCACCTGTGTTAGAAAAATTGGGAAAAAATACTCGTAAATTAATAGTCTGATTGATATATAGTCTGATTAATAGTCTGACACTACCTTTAGCAGAAATGTGGGTTTGTCCATAAGGAAACTTTGTCTTTATGAAAAATCAGATAAGGTGGTCTACATGATAAGGCTTGGAGTTCTGAAATCCTTCTAGCAGAGGTTATTGCCACCAAAAATAATGTTTTCCATGACAAATACTTCAGATCACAGTCTGCAGATGGTTCAAAGGGAGAATGCACGATGGATCGTAACATTGGGTTACGATCCCAAGGGGGAGTAGGATCTTTAAAAGGAGGTTTCAACAACAGTGTTCCTTTTAAAAATGATTTACAAAGTCTATGAGAAGCCAAGAAACACCCTTTCAAACCATTATGGAAATTTGAAATTGCTGCAAGTTGTATTCTGATTATAGATTGGGAAGCTTCTGCATTATAAAGAGAGGCTAAGAAATTTGAAACATTTTCAATAGATGTGGAATAGGCATTACTATTCCTGTTATGAGACCAAATGTTAAATTTCTTCCATTTACTAGTATATAGTTTCCGGGTGGAAGGTTTATGAGAAGCTAAGACAATTTGGCGTACTGGGGAAGAAAGGTTAACTTCCTGGCATTTAATGGAACTGGAGGAACCATGCTGTCAGCTTGAGGTTCAGAATGTCTGGATGAACTAGTCTTTCTGGATGTGACAGAAGGTCTAGAGCCAGGTCCAGAGTCGAAGGTCAATGAATCAGATGAGGCCAAAGAAAGGGAAAACATATTTGTCGAGGCCAATAAGGTTGAATGAAGATTACTTTGCTCTTCAGCCTGAGTGCTTTCTGTAAGAAATTTGGAATTAGAGGTATCGGTGGAAAGGTATATAGTAGTCTAGGGTGCCAAGTGTGGAGAACAGTGTCTCTTGGTGACTTCTCCAGAGGGGGAATCAGGGCAAAGTAGTTACTGCACTTGTTTAGGGGAGGGGTGAACAGGTCGCAGCAAGGGTGGCCCCACTGATGGAAAATCCTTTCCATCACTTTTGGATTGAGAGACCACTCATGAGGCTGGAGACTACATCTGCTCAGCTCATACCTCTCAACTGTCCAGATTTTCACAGAATGTCCAAATTTTTGTCTGTTATTTTTGATATGTTCCTTATAAAATTTGTGGTTTTCTGGAAAATTATTGAGAACTGAAATCACTAAATAATATCAAACATTTGAATTTCAGACTCCATATCCTTCAGAAGATGCATGCCAATACAAAACCTATTATTTTATCAACTTTTTAAGTTAACAAGAGCAATATTTAAAATCTGTCCCTATTTTTGGGCCTTTGTCCCCACAATAATTTTTGCCTTTGTCCAGATTTCTTGAACTAAGATATTCAGAGGTATGGCACAGTGTGTCTGCTATCACACTGAAACTCCCCAGAATGTTGGAAGACATCACCCACTGCCAAACTCTGAGTGCTTCTCGACAAAAGGGATAAGATTTGGTTCCTCCCTGTTTGTTGAGGTACCAAACTACTGAAAAAAATTGCCTGTTTGAATTGCAATTGTTCCCACAGGACCATCTGTTTGAAAGGCTTGCAATGTTAAAAGCACTGCTCTCAGTCCCAGAATACTGATGTGCAAGTTGGCCCCTAAAGGGGATCAAATGCCTTAGGCAGTCTTGCCCAGAAAACACCCTCACCCCATCTGGGAGGCATTTGTGGTCACTATGGCCTTGGGTTCCGGAAAGACAAATGGGCAGCCCAGGAGAATTTCTTTGGAGTGAATCCACCAAGCTAGATCTTTCCTGCAATGATCAGTGATCAAAATCTGGCCCAACATGGGTTGGTACAGCATAGACCATTGAGATGCCAGCAGCCATTGTAGAATTCTCATGTGATATCTGGCTAGGGGAACTAGAGTTATTATCATTGCCATAGAACCTAGGGCCTGTGAAATTAGCTGAGCAGGTACCATCTTGCTGTGAATTATCTTTTGAACCTGGGCTATGATTTTTTGAAGTCTCACTGGGGGAAGGCATGCTACAGTTGTTGTCATACTCAGCACTGCCCCTATAAACACTAAGCTCTGAATTGGGGACAGTTGAGATTTTTTGTGATTTATAGTTATTCCTTGGTATGCACAGGTGTTGAGAATGTAATCCTTGTCTCAATCAACTGATGCCTGGTCGGAGTGGTAATAAGCCAGTCATCCAAATATGGAAACACCCGACACCCTGCAGTCTCAAGTGAGCTGCTACTACTGCTATACATTTGGTGAACACTCTGGGGGCTGTGGTGAGACCGAACACTAGTGCCCTGAATAGGTAATGACTGGCTTCCAGCCAGAAGCAAAGGAACTTTTTGGAGCTCTTGTCTATTTGTATGTGGTAACATACATCCTGAAGATCTATCGAGCATATCCAGTCATCCTTTCCTAAAAATGGAAGAATGGACTGTATCATGACTATCCGGAATTTCATTTGTCGAACTAATTTGTTCAACACACTGACATCCAAAATTGGTCTCCACTACCCTATCTTTTTTGGCACTAAAGAGTCTTGAGTAAACTCCAGATCCTCAATGGTCTGGTGGGACTTCTCGGATGACTCTTTGTCTTGCAGAATTTCTAGAACTGCTGGTTCCCTCTGACTGGGTGGAACTTCAGGAATTGTTTTGCATATGGAGGAAGAAGGGAAAAGTACATGGTATAACCCTCTGGAGATAATCTGTTTCATCCATAAATCTGCTGTTATATTGCACCAGACATTTTGATGCAAGGATAAGCATTCCCCAGACTGCCTCCAGAGGAAGACCATCGGGCCTCACTTCAGGAATGCTAAAAGGGCTTACATGGGAAGGAGTCCCTGAAGCCCTGGTTCTGTGAGTCACCTCTGCAACGTACAAAGCATCTTCCATTGTGGTTCCCCCCACTGCCCCTGGGGGAACTGATTCCACGTGTGTCCTGAAAAGGCTCTTGGGACTTTTTGAACCACATTTTTCCACCACTCCTCTGACTCCTGGAAAAGGATCTTTGGGAAGTGGAGAAATGAATGCCCACAGCAGAATGGGTCTTACCATCCTTCTCACACCTGGATAATGTCTCTCTAACTGTTGTGCCAAATACAGATGATCCGTCAAAAGGAGCATTGACAAATGAATACTTAAATGGTCCACAAAGTCACAAATGTGCAGCCAGGCATGTCTCCTTATGGCTATGCCTGTATCTGCTCCTATGGTGGTCCCTTCAGCTGCATGCGCAATAAGCCTCATGGATGAGTTTGCCACAGACTCCAGGGTGGCCAACTGTGAAGCAACCTTTTCTTGTACTCCCTCAGTAACAGCTCCTGCTAGGGTATCTGACAGCTTCATAATCAGATCCTTTTGGAGCCTGGTAAAATGTGCTAAGAAGTTCAAAGACCATACAGCGAAGGTTGATGAAATGTAAATCCGCTTCCCAAACCTACCCATCACCTAAGACTTTTTGTTGGGATGATGGACAGATTAACTCTTCTCTGCAAGTTCCTTTTCAGTGGCAGCCACTATGACCATGGCATCTACCACTAAACCTTTAGCCCAGAATTGTTTGTTCTCAGGGGCTAATAAAAATTTTGTCCAGTCTGTTAGGGATAGGTTCAATGGTGTCAAGTGCCTTCTATGCCCAATGAGAGATTAACTGAATGAGCTTGTCAGTGGGTGGAATCACCCAAGAGGCAGACAGGCAGGCACCAAAAGCTTCCAGGTAAAATAATTCTTCTGAGAAAGGGTTTTGGGACTTCCAATCACCCTTTTTCCAAACTTTGAGGATGTCTCCAAAGGGGGACCCCTCCACTTAATCAAAATCAGTGTTCTCCATGACCAATTCCTGAGGGAAATCAAAGTGCTTCCTCTTGCACTTCTTCTTCTGAGGAACCCTCCTCAGGGGGATAGTCTGTTGAGGTATCAGAAGATGAAAGAATTTGTATCTGAGGCTCCTGTGGATTCGCCACTCACTGCCCCAGTGGAGACACAGGTCAAATAATGAAACAAGAGGAAGGTATTTGCCCCAAGGAGAAAAGGGTCAATTGAGTGACTGCAACAGACAAAGCCCTCTCCATTGCATCGAAGGCCAGTCCCCCCCAAAGAGGGAAGGGAGCCTGGAACCACAATAAACTCCTTTGGAACCTTGGTCACTAACCACTCCAATGAGATGGCCCCCAAGGCAGAAGCCAGAGCCCAGCTGAACCATGCAGATGCTCCAAGGATCAGGGACAACTTCTAAAAAGCTGAAGTTAACTCCTGCCCCTCAGAGCTGATATGGCAGATACAACAGATACGGCCCTGGTTGGTCTCTTGAATCCGAAAGAACCAAAGAACTCAGGGTAATCACCACTTCCAAAGGAAGGAAGATTTCTGGAACTAAGGCAACCAGCGCAGGACAACTCAAAGCTGAGAACTCTGAAACCTCAGAGGAGGTCAGGGGAGGAGGAGTCGCTATAGATGTAAAAGGTGGTTCGGCACCTGAACCTGCAGAGGTTGGGGCCAAAGAAAATCCTGTTAAACCTCTCACCCATGGAATTTTATTCACCAGTCTCTCCACATCCAGTTCTGTAAGGCTGACATTACAGATGGTGATTTAGGCCCTTGTAAAAAAAAATTCAGGCAATTCACCTACAAAGGGATCAACAGAGGGGGTAGGTTGCCATGGGCAAAATTTATTTTTGTAGTGCATCATTACTCGGCGCCAAAGTAGTCAGTGCCAATGAAGAGCCAGAAGGTACTACCGTATTTCCCCGAAAATAAGAATGGGTCTTATACTCTTTCCCCCACCGAAATACGCATTAGGGCTTATTATCAGGGAATGCCTTATTTACTTCCCCATACAACAATCTACATTTATCCATTTAATCATGTACAAAAATCGACATTTGTTCATGTACACAAATTGACATTTATTCATGTACAAAAATCGACATTTATTCATGTACACAAATTGACATTTATTTGGTACTTTTCTGTTATTGGACAACAGTTCTAAGTAAAGCATTAACAGTTGTGTGAGAATTCTACATAAACAGTGCAACAAACATTTCAACTTCAGGATATCTACACCTTGGCTTTCACAGTGCAATATTTCATGCTTAACAGAAAGTGCAAAAAATCTCAGTACATGTGTATTGGAGGAGGGGAAAAAAACTGAAAGCAGAAGCAATCCATTCAGTTGCCCCAATAATGGAAAAGATATTCAAATACAGTCATGTCATCTTCTTCAGGAACATTGTCACAAGTCTCCAACCCCTGAATTCCAGGCCTGAACTTCTTCTGACTCCATTTTCTGTAGAACCATTGGTCCCAATCTGTCATGCCTAGTAATAAAGCTCTCCTTAAATGAGCACTGCTTGTCCAAGTAGCCTGCTCGTAGTGCATTGGCAACACAGCTGTCAGTGATTTTATCCCATGAATTTTTCACCCAAGTCACGAACTCTTGCAAGCTAGGATTCACAAAGTTTCCATGCTGATTTCTCTCCATTCTATTTTCAATGTAGTAATTGAGTTCCATGCGCAAATGGTCCTTGAATGGCTCGTTTACTGCAATATCAAGAGTCTGGAGATAGGCAGTCATTCCTGCGGGAATCATTATTTGATCTAGTCTTCTCTGTGCAAGGAATGTCTTCATGTCTTTAGCGCAGTGACTGCTGGCTGAATCCCATACTAGCAGTCCTCTTTCACCACCTCACAAAACAAGTGGCAGCATTACATTGAATTCAGCAATAGGTGTTACTGCAACTGCTTGAATAAAACAACGAAATATACACCAGGATCTTTATTAAATAAAGCTTTCGGGTCTACACCCTTCATCAGTATAACTTAACATATAAAAAAATCACCATTTAAATAGGAGAACATAAAGTCACATGCTTCAACCCAACCCAACTAACAATAAAAATTTAAAGCTACAATGAATCAATAAATATATGCAAAGTAGCACATAAAAAATCGCATCTATAAAGCATATATAGTTTTATAAATAAACAACTTTATACTGTTTCATATAAAATCACATGCACCATACTTAAAAATTAATTATTAATAATTAAAACTTAAACTTATAAAACTTCTCTCTGCCTTTTAGCCAGAACGGGCTTTAGACTAACTGAATTATTTAGGCCTGGGGCTACATCAGCTTGAAGTCTAATAATCCATTCTAGTTCTTTCAATTCCAATAAATTATTAATGTCACCCTTCCTCAGACCTACCTCTACCTTACAAAGGACCCTAAATCTAAAAGTATGTCCCACACCTTCATCCAATATATGTTTACTTAAGGCATTGGTGGGCAACTTCCTCCTGATTTCAGACCTGTGTTCCACCATTCTCTCCCTCAATTTTCTTATAGCTTTGCCTACATAAAATGAGGTGCAACACACACAAGTAGCCAAATATACTACTCTCTCCTTATTACAAGCAGTAATTGTTCTCATGGTAAATGTCTCATTAGTTATATGCTTTTTCGGTTTCAAGAATGTAAATGCCTGAAACATGCTCAATCTTATCTTTCTTGCCCTTACTAATGTCTTTCTTGCCCTTACTAATGATTAGAGGTGGGGTTTTCTTTCCATCTAGACGAACTGCCAAAATACAGGTAACACGTGCACTCTCGTAACCAGTGGAGGGAATGTAGATTGACAAGGCACCCCTCTGATCAATTGTTGTTTGACCCATAAACACTGCGGTTTCATCCATAGCAATCATGTTGGAGAGTTGGTATTTAGAAAAGTCGTTGCCATTAACAAAGGACTTGAACGCAAGTGCGTGTTTAATAACTTCAGTATCATCCAGCTTGAACAGTGTTGTTGATCTTCTTAGAGACAGTTCATATCGCTGAAGGAAGCCATCCAGCCAATGTTGTGATGCTTTGAACTCTTCTGGGGATATTTTTAACTGTGGTGCCAATTGCAAGGGCAAATGCTTGAATATCAGCCCTGCGCACAACCAAAGCCTTTGCTTTCCTGTTAGCAATCCATTCACAGATGATGTCTTCCAGCTCAGGAAATAATGGTTGCCAGCCTGATCCACACTTGCACTTCTTAGCATTTCCCTCGTCGGCCTGTTGACTGCGGTTATCATACACTGCATGCCATTTTTGGACCATTCGGAGATCTAAATTCTCTTTGCAGAAAGCCGTCAGATTCTTTCCCTGGGAGTGCTCCACAATTCCTTTCTTGTACTCGATGGAATAGCTCTTTCTTTTTGCACTCATCTCTTCTGGGGGGGGGGGGGTTAATTAAAGACTTATGAGACCAGAGTGGCAACACAAAATGGCAACGGTTAAGAAGACACAACCACAGAAGTTTGTTATCAAGTGCGCACGCTTTACTCGCATTGTCTGTACTTTGACCAATCAAAGTACACCTGTCAGTGTTTATGGGCCAAGGATCTCAATCGTCAAGTATGAGTGATGATTAGGGTTACAGTAAGAATCATGGAGGACTCCCAGGGAAAGAATCTTATGACTTTCTGCAAAGGGAAGAAGTTGGGTGTCCAAATGGTCTGAAAATGGCGAGCAGAGTGCGATAACCTCAGTCAATGATATTGTTTTATAATTCAACACATCAATCTTGTGTTGTTGATGATCTTAACTGGGGCTTATTTTTGGGGTAGGGCTTATATCATGACCACCCTGGAAAACCATGCTAGGCCTTATGCTCTGGTTAGGTCTGATTTATGAAGAAATATGGTATGTCTTGCATTGAAAGCTTCAGCATCAATGCTTCATAGCCAGGAAAGGTTGTCTGTACCAAAGATTTTGTCAGTACCGAAGATTTAGATACTGAGTCCACTGGTTCCGACAGGCTTTTAGGAACTGAGGATCTTGTTTTTTGTAGGTGTTGGAGCCAATGTGGGAGTCAGTGCTGACAAGCTCCTCTTTTTGGCCTTCTCCACGGAGGATAAGGAAGAAGGCAAAGAATTATCTGCCTTACAGTTTTCATGAGCAAATATAGCCTCTCCAAAGGTTGAAGGAATCTAGCCGTTCAGAATTAACTGTTTTTTCCCTTTCTACTATGGCCCTGTGACTAAAGCCATGGCAAATACTGCAATCATCTGGTATGTGGACAGGACCCAAACAATAGACACACAATAAGTGCAAATTGGAGAGAGGAATCTTGTGGACACACTTCTGGCATTTTTTTAAAGACAGAGGGACCCTTACACTTTTCAGCCAAGATAAAAAAAAAAAAAGGCACATGCCACAGCCACACTAAAGAAGTACAGAAGACACACTCAACAATCTTTTAATGAAAGATTATAGACAATGATAGTAAAGGTACACAAAGTGTATGGAAAGGCACTACCAGCAATGATAATCGGAGGTACACAAAAGTGTATGGAAAGGAGAAAGACTAACCCTGAAGGGGTAGAGAAAAGGCAAAAAGAGTATATACAGCTATAACACAGTAAAGGTGAAGAAACATACAATAGGATTATGAAAACATATTAGAAAATTATCAAGAAAGTTTACTTAGCTTGAGAGGTACGGTGAACTCGTCTGTCTTGAAAAGTGGCAAATGAGATCTGAGATAACTGAGAGAGGAGGATTATGGGTAGAGGAGAAGCTCGAGAGTTTTTGGCTTGCGTGAGCTGTAGTAACAGCTGAGTGGGTTCCGATGCTGGAATTGAACCCATGTGCCAAGGATAAAATGAAAACTGACAACATCAGATCAGAGAGATGAATAGTTTTGCTTAAAGTAAACTTGGATGCCACTTTAAGCATAAAAGAAGGATTAGTTTTCAAAGAAGCCCTGTCTCTGTGGAAAATGAGCTTGCAACTCAGATACCCTTTTTGCAGAGATCAGAGTGATCAGTAACTGTTTTCATGTTAAAAAAATCAAGTCAGCCATATTAGCTGGTTCAAACGGAGCAAGTGTTAGCTTCTCTAACACAAAATTAAGAACTCAACTAGGGGACAATGGTGTTCTTGGAAGTCATACAAGCAAAACTCCTTTCAAAAACATTTTGACATGAGACCACTGAAAGAGGAGAATCCATGGGCAGATGTGCTGAAACGGCAGATAAATGAACCTTGACAGAGGAGTAAGAAAGACCATAGGACAGTAATTCACACAAATATTGTAAAACCGGAGAACTAACTCTGAATGGTGCTGGCTATGTTGTTGGCACCAACTAGTAAACCTTTTCATTTTGCTAATACGCAATTTTCTAGTAACATGCATCCTTGCCTACATTAGTACCTGCTGCATGCCCTCAGTAACAGATGCCTAAAAGAATTAAGACCCTATCATCCAGGCAGTCAGTTGAAGTTGATTGGGGCTGGGGTGTATCTAACACCCTTGCTCGTGGTGAGTAGATCCTCTATGTGAGGTAGCTTGTGGTAATTGCTCCTGGCTACTTCTAAAAGAAGGGAGAGAGTACAGCTGTGTACACTTACCATAAATGTAGACGTCTGAGTGTATTCGCTGGTGCAGTCATAAATGATGTGACTTCCTACCATGGAATCCCTTGGATGGCCCAACTATCAGAGAATTTTCAACTCCTTCTGAAGCCAGGAGATGTCCTGACCTTCGTCAAGATGTCTGGGTATAAAGGGAGTCAGCTGGCACCATAACCTCAGTGTTCTCTTGCTCTCAAAAGATAGCAGCCCCTGTAATAACTCCCAAAGGCCAGAAGCCTAAGCTCAGAAATTGAAGAGTATGTACAGAGGATCTGGAAATACACATGAGAACATCCACCCCAATCCCATGCAGCAAGAGATGAAGGAGGGAGGGAAAGAATACTGCAACAGTGAATACACTTGAACATTCACATTTATAGTACGTGTATACACCAGCACTATGTTCTTCATGCTTCACTGTTGCAGTTATAGCTGATAGGATGACTCCCAAGGCTGAAAGAAGGGTGGATAGAAAAATTTATGGAGAGAAAAGGATGCCCTGCAGGATGGCAGTGGCAAACCCTATTCTGGACTTGGAGAAGCTTGAAAGGTGATAATATTTTTTGAAGATATACACAGAGAACCAAGTAGCATCTTCCGAAATGTCCTTAGTGGTCACCCCTTTAAGAAAGGCTGTAGAAGTAGTAGTCACCCTAGTGGAGTGAGACCTCAGAGGGTCTGGTGGCTTCTTTCCTTGATGGTTGTGCAAAACAAGATATAGTGGGAGATCCATTTGGAGTTTGTTTGTTTAGAAACTGGTCTCCCCTCAGAGCTACAGGCAAAAAACACAAAAAGCTGGTCAGACTTCCTGACATTCTTTGTTCTGTTCAAGTAGTAATGCAGTTGCCTATGCACACTGAAGGTGTGAAGGATTCTGTCTCCCTTGTTTTCAGGGTTAGAAAAGAAGGTAGGCAAGTGGATGGTCTGGTTTAAAGAGATCTCTGTAACCACTTTAGGCCTAAAGGAAGGGTAGGTACTAAGGGAGACTCTGTCTGGGTGGAAGGTGATGAAAGGTTCCATACACATAAAGGCCTGAAGCTCTGAAAGCCTTCTAGTTAAAGTCCTGGCTAGCAGGAAGGCTGTCTTCCAGGTCAGGAATTTGATGTCTGTTAAGGCAGGTGGTTCAGTAGGTTGGTGGGTGCATTTCTCCAGAGTGAAACTCAGATCCCACAGGCGAACAGGATGTTTCCTCAGGGGTCTAATATGGATAACCCTTCTCAAGAACTGCTTCATGAGAGTGTGGAAGAAGAGAGGGGGTTGAAAAGTTAGATAAGTTGAAACTGCTGAAGCATGAATTTTAACAGAGGAATAAGAGAGCCCTTTGAAAAAGTTCTGATAAGTATGAAAGGATCAGAGGCATCTGAGCTTGAAGAGGGCTCTGTCCCTTTTGTTTGCCTCATATAGTGAATTTCTTCCATTTAGTGGAGTAAGATTTTCTTGTGCTAGGTTCCTGGCTTCATTTAGACTGTCCAGGACGTGTTTGTTAAGGGGTCAACGTATCATCCAAGCTGTCAATTTGAGAGTTTTCAGGTTGGGGTGTATGATGGTGCCCTTGTTTTGTGTTAACAGGTCCCCTTGTTGGGGCAGCAGCCATGGTTTCTTCTTCCTTAGACTGAACATTAGAGGATAGCAGTGCGGCCTTGGCCAGTCTGGGGCTATTAGAATGACCCTTGGCCATTCTTCCCTTATCTTCAACATTACTCTTGGGAGCAAGGGTATGTGGGAAAGCACACAGGAATATGTCTGTCCAAGGGAAGAAGAAGGCACCTGTCTTCTAGGCTGACCTTGTTTTGGTCCTTGAGCAAAACATTTTCAAGTGAGCGTTTAATTTTGTGGCAAAAAGGTCCATCTCTGGCACATCCCAATCTTTGGCCATGCTGAGAAAAACATCCCGATGCAGTTGCCACTTGTGAGGGTCTGATGGCTCCTGCTTAGGTGCTCTGCAAGTTGATTGTGCTTTAAACAACTTCTTTCTCTGAAGCAGACTGACTGGTGACTAACTAGCACTCTGCTTCAGACTCCAACGGCAAGAAAGAACTGAGGCCATGATGCTGGCTGTCTCCGTTTACACCCAGACATCTTGACTTTGCTCAGGGCATCCACCAGCTCCAGGAGGAGGAAAAAATTCTCTGGTAGTCCACCAGGTTGAGTAGGCATGACTTCCCTTGATGAAACCAAACTGGATCGGGTCCAGTACATTGAGGTTTCCTATGTTGTTATTGCTCATTTCTATGATAATTCCTTCCATGGCTTTGCATATCAGACTAGTCAGACTTATGGGTCTGTAGTTTCTTGAGTCTGTAGATGGCCCACCTTTGTGCATAGGGATGACAGTTGCTGTTCTCCATTAATGAGGCACAAAGCCTATTTGGAACCTACAGTTAAACAGCACTTCCAGAGGGCCTACTAGGTCATGTTTCTTGCTATTTAGCAGGCATTTGGGGATTCTGTCTGTATCTACTGATGCAGTGATCTTGGTCTTAGAGAGAGAGCAATAAGTTCCCTAGTGATAGCACGAAAAGTTACATTTGATGGTATTTCCTGAGGGAAGTTTGGGGAAGAGAAAGGGGCAAATTTGGAGATTAATTTGTCAGCCAGTAGGTTTTCTATATCTTCTGGCTCAGTATAGGTGGCTGCATTAACAATGAGCTCTAGAAACACCTCTGTATTGCCTTTGAGGTTGTGGACATAGCTAAAGAATGCCTTGTAGTTGTCCTTGGTCTGGGAGGCCAAATTTACATCAAATTTGGCTTTGTTAGACTTTCTTTATCCTCCGAGTTGTTTGTTTAGTTTGATAAGAGTGCTTTTACCCTGCTGGGTATTGCACCTCCTATTTTTTCCTGTGATTTTCTTCCTTCTGTTATGCAGCCTACTGATGTTGTGATTCCACCAGGGAGGCTTGTTTTTTGAGTTAGTTCTATATTTCTTCCTGGTGGGTACAGCTGCCTCTGTGCAGCTTTTAACATGCTTGTATAGGGTTTTTGTGAACAGTTCTGTACAAGCATCAGTGTTCTCAGGGTTTATGAGGGATTGAAACTTTGCCAGGTTGTCACTTAATTGTAGGATGTTAGCCTTACAGCAGTTCCTGAATACTCCAGGATTAACTGGTGTTCCAAGTTTTATTTTTACTTTATAGGAGCCTATTTTGTGGTATGACCTTATCAGGGAAGACATTACTTCAAGGGAAACCATTTTGTGGTCTGATCTTATCAAAGAAAACATTACACTATGGTATGTGAAGCACTCTCCCATATTAGTGAGGACCATATCCAGTAAGTTTGCACCCTTGGTTGATGTATTGACAATCTGGTCCAGGGAGTTTATGTTTACAAAATTCAGGAATCTCCGTGTCTGTATGTTTAGTATGATTCTCAGTTAACAGTGGGGCAATTAAAGTTTCCTGTGAATATGGTATTACGTTGGATGGTGAGAGTTTTCAATAAGTTTAAATACATGGTATGGTTTTCCTGGAACATAGAGGTAACCTATAGCATACAAGGAAGTGGTATGGAATTTTGCCTGTGGTAATTTGAATGTGAAGCTCAAGTGGATTCACCTGTTTGATCAGCCTTGAGGTATATTTATTTTTTATGTAGACTGAGACCCCTCCAACTTTAGTCCCTGCCTGGTTAGTAGCTGGTCTAAATGTGAGGAAAGCATTATAGCCTTGTACTGCCAGTGTGCTCACCTCAGCTCTCATCCATGTCACAGTGACTGCACAGATTTCAGCATTCTCTAGGATGAGGATAGCATGTAGGGAGTGGAGTTTATTGTTTAGACTCCTAGTATTGAGCAGTAACACCTTTAGAATTTCTTGTTTTTTTAGTTGCTATGTCAGAAGCACTTTCAGTTTTGCATTGCCTAAAAAGGCACTATGGGGAAGACAATGTTTTTGCTAATATATGAAAGCCTAGAGGGGAGAAGTGCAAACCATCTCTGGCAAAGCACCGTGGTCTCTTGACCATCTCCTTGTATGCTGGCAAATATTGCACCCTCTTAAAATGACACCAGAAACTATGTCAATTATTAAAGTCAGTCATCTTTTATTTATTTATTTGTATTATGGCATCATCCTTGGAGAAGGTAAAATGCTGCTCAATGCTAGGCTCATACCAACCTGGGACACATATTCCTAGCGCTCCATGATGCCTCTCTTCATATAGTCTAAGGAGGTATGTCTCAGGCTATTTACACCCACATGGACTATAAATGAGTCATACTGGTACTAGCGGTCCAATTACCTAAGTGCATGCTTAATGTGGCAGATTCTGGCCCTGATAAGCAATGGACTGTGACTTTCTCCTTACTAAACCTGGTGAGAGGGACATTAGTATGTCTCATGATGGAGTCTCCAATGAACAGAATGTTAGGTTGTGTGGTGGCTTGCCTTATGGACTTTGAAGTACAGGCTCTATGACATGTGGCTGCATGTGCTGATGTGGGTGTTGTTTTGAAAAACTGCATTCGGGGCTGCTGAGAGCATTTGTTATATGTCCTTAACCAAGGAGTGTTTTTGCGGTTTAGCAAGGTTACACTTAAGTGCCTCAGCATATGTGGTTCTATGTGTCTGCTTTAAACTGTGTGTGATGGGTACTACTGGCAACTTTACTGACATTAGGAATGCTTTTATGTGAGAGCTTTGCCTACAGTGACATTGTGTAAATAAATCTCTCACATACCACATCAGTTTGAGAATTAACTAGTTATCAGTAAACATGAGGACATTTTTACATTGTCTCTGGATGCCCATATACACCAAGCAGGTAATGGCGATAATGGGAAAGTTCGCTCTATGGCGACAGATTCTTTTTTATTGATAAGATGGTTGGTGAGAATATAAATTAATGTCAGGAGTATCTGGTTTGCAACTCTGGCAGCAAAAGTTACAAGTCAGTACTGGTGAAATTTCAAGGATGCTTTTACAGGAAAAATGTCAACTCAAGGTGTCTGCATCTATACAGGGCACTGCCAAACACTTGAGGGGAAACTAATAAGTAGACATTGATGATTTATGGATGAAGTATTTTGGGATATATTCTGAAGTTAGGTTACACAGGAGCAAATCAAGCAGTACTTACTGAAAAGAAAAAATTGGCTTTGTCAAGAATAATGAAAAGAAGGCTACTGCCTGGCTACTACTAGTGTTGTTCTCACCAAATGCTCCATTGCTTCTTCGCTCACCAGGAGCAAAACAGTACCACCAATCCCAAGATGAGAAGCAGGCCACAAGCTCTTTGAAGATCACCTGTCTTGTCCCAGAAGTTGCAAGGGTCTGTAGGCTCATTATAGCCTTTTCCTGGTAGATGCTTTGAACAGCAACCAGACCGATCAGGAAGATCAAACAGAGATACTCATTGCCCAATCAGAAACACTCAGGAATCAATGCACTCTGCTCCTTCTCTCACCAGGAGCAAAATATAAGCATAAATTCCAGGCTGGCACCCCTGACACAGTTATTAGGCTTTGTAGTGATCATCAGTTTCCAGGAAATAATGCCCATACTAATTTTCTCACAGAGGCAAAACAGAAGCACTAATCCCAAGATGACTACTGACAGGCAGAATGTGGGCTGTCCAATAACTGGCGGTCTTGGAGTAGATGTTGCAGATTTTAAAGGTAAGATGGAAGAATGGGTTAATATCCAAAGAGTTGCAATCTGCAGTTTGATCCATAATATTGGTATTATTTGAACCACAAATGTCCCCCTTACTCTTGATTTACATTTTGCAATCTTATATGAACATTTTGCATGTTTATATGTTTTGGAATCATCATTAAAACATAGGGTCACTGAAGCCAATAATAAATCATTATGCATTGTAAAATAATGATAATGAAAACTAAACTATCCCAGTTATTTACTTCTTTCAAAATAACTCATATTTGACAATGACAAAATACTTTTTGTAAATTTTCTATTCCAGTCTATTTAGTTGTTTTATATTATATGTAATAAATACACTACTATATTCCAGTTTCAGTCTTACAAACATTTTCTATAAATGAGTTAAATACTTTGCCTTCTCTTAGTATAACATTACATTCTTCAGTAATATGCTTAACTGTTTCATAGCTTTAGAAATTAATGAATCCACGTATTTTGAAAATGAAAAGTTTGAGGAGCTCAAAATGTCTACATCATTATATATACCAACTTCCACCAATTCCACATGTTGTAACAATAATGGTTCTCTTGGTAAGCATTTTCCAAAATGCATAACATTACTCTTGTTTGTACTAAAATTAATATCAAAACTCATTGTCCAATTATTTATACCAGCCAAATAACCACAAATTCATAGTCCTTACTATCACTTAGTACCATACCCAGCTTACAATCATTTACATATTTGTTATACCAACTTATTATATTTTTTGAAAATGTAGAACATATGATGTTAAACAGCATGGATTCCAACAAAGAACTGTATGGGTCACCTTTTAATACTAGAAGTGATTTAGAACAACATTCATTAATATCTACTGACTGTGATCTTCCTGTTAACCAATTTAAAATCCAGTTTGTTATGTAAGGATAATTGTTCTTAACTAATATATCATATATTCAGGAATGAGGTAATACATCAAAAGTCTTAAATCTAAAAATATAACTAAGACACCTAAAACCCATGTCTATTGCATTTTTCACTAAGTTGTAGAATTCAATAAGATTAGTTATGTTGATTTTCCTTGGTAAATTCAAGCTGATAAATGTCAATAAAATTCCTCTTTTTCTATCAAGTTCTGTAAGTTCTAATAAGCATCGTTCATAACTTTTACCAATAACAGCCATTATTCTTATCGGTCTGTAATTGTTTATGTCCATATGACTACCGTTTTATATACTGGAGTACTATTAGCTCTCTTCCAAGATTATGAAACAAAACCGTTTCTTAAAGAATTAAACAGATCATATAACAGGAGTTTTAACTCTTTCTCTAAATTGATAATCATAACAGGAGTAATATTATCTAGCCCCAATGAAGTACTTTTTTTTTATTTCAGTGGAAAGGATGGAAAAACAAAGAAACAGTCCTGTCCAAGGAAAATAAAAGGCATCTATCTTCCATGCCTTCTTCCATGGAGTCTTGGAGCAGAATCTTGCCAGATGATTATTCAAACAGGAGAGAAAAAGGTCTACTTGAGGAACTCCCCACAGATGCAACAAATCTTGGAAAACACCCTGATCTAGTTTCCATTTCTGAGGGTCTGTCTTTGTCCTAATCAGCATGTCTGCCACAGAGTTTTGTTTTGATCGAATGTAAGGGTGCCTATAATGTGAGACTGTGCTGTGAAGCTACATCTCAAGACAACAGAGCTAGTCTGCAGAGGGGGTAAGACCTTTGTCTCACTTGATTTTTGGTTTACCACATGGATGTGGTATTGTCTGTAACAACTTGAAGAGATTCCTGGGACCAAAGATGATTTAGAGAGTTGAGTGCCTTGATCAGAGCAGGCATCTCTCTTATATTTACGTGCTTGAATCTGTCTTTGGTGTCCCACACATCTTGCACTTTTATCCATCCTGAAACTGCTTGCCTAGCAAATTCTGAGGTGTCTGTGGTGATTGACTGCTTTGGAACAGGAAGAGGGATGGTCTGACACAGATTTAGGGATATTTGCTGTCTCCACCAAGTGATTCTTCTTCTGAAAAATTCCAACAGAGGGATTTGAAAAGACACAGGATGCTGGTGCTGGGACCAAAGAGACTTCAGATAGCATTGTATCTTTTTCATGTGGAGTCTTGCCAGGGGGTATCATGAGACCCAAACTCCTGAGGAATTCTATAACAGTGACCGAAATCTGACTGGAAAACCTTAGAAAAAAATCTATTTTTACTTGTGGAAGAAAAGCTCCTTGAACTGAGGTGTCTAGCTGATACCTCAGGAAAACAATCCTGTGATAAGGAGTCAAGAAAGACTTTAGAATGTTCTCTTGGAATCCCAGCTTGTACAAGACATATCTCACCCAAGTGAGAGAATCCTGACACCTTGAAAAAGACTCTGCAAGGATAAGCAAGTCATCTAAATAAGGAAAAATGTTGACACCCTTTAGCCTGCAATGAGCTACAACTGTAGCTAGACACCTTGTGAACAATTTTGGTGTGGTGGATAGTCCAAATGGTACAGCAGAAAAACTGATAAAGTGATCCAGACACACAAAACTTTAAGAAACAACTGAAGTCTGAATGAATAGGGATGTGATGATAAACATCTTTTAAATTTCATGTTAACAGGAAACTTGAATGATGAAGAAGAGGTAACAAGTTGTGAGAAGACATAATTTTGAATTTGGACACTATCACAAACAGCTTTAGTAAAGACCAGCCCAGAACTGGTCTTCCAACATTTTCTTTCTTTGGCACTAAAAACATCCTTGAATAAAAACCTTTCAAAACCTGGGAAGGAGGAACCAGTTGTATCACTCCCCTGGGCAGCATGTGCTGAAGTCCAGCAGGAAATAAAAGAGTCTGGTGGATGAGGAATTACCTCCTGAAAAGGAGGAATTTCCTCCCTCTGCCATCTGAAACCTTGAGTGATCTTCAGAACCTATTTGTCTGACATTATCTGTTACCAGTGGGAAAATTGTAGGCAATAACACGCGCATCCTCTGCAGGCAATAACACACACATCCTCCACAGCTTCCAGAACCGGGGGATGGATGAAAGTTCTTAAAATTCTTTCTGTAACAACCACACTGGCACGTAGTAGAAATAGTCTCAAAGCAAAAGAAACCCCCACAGGGAGACTCAAAAACTGAGCTCACTTTGAATCTGAATCATACAACTTAGGAGGAGCCCCTGTATCCGTCTCTTCATCTTCCTGTCCAGATTCAGAACTTTGAATCCATTCAGGAAAAGAGGTATCCCTCTTTCTTTTACTAGAAACCACTTTATAAAAAGAATTAATAGCCTAAATTAAACCCTGTGCCAGACCCAGTAAACTTCTCTTGTCTAAGGAAATATGAGGAGGAGGAGATACAAGTTTAGTTTTCTGTTTCTTTTTGACAAGAAAAATGGGACCTGCAGTGTTTTTAATGGCAGCAGCAGCTTTCTCTGGGATGGGCAAAACATTCTGACTAAATAGGAAAGGTTTTTCCCGAAAGAGAGCTTATCAGTCCAGCAAAATAAACAACATAATCTGACTGTCAATCCTCAAAAGGCTGCAGAGAAGCATACTCTTGGGTGGCAGGAAAGCTCTAAATATTAGTCAGCTCAGCAAGAGTTGACTGACAGTTTGGGAGCATGGAAGGTGCCCTGAAGCTTTGAAAACTGGCTGGCTGTTATATCCTTGGCAGGATATACGTAAGGCTTCTTTAGCGGGATCCATCTGATGACCATATGCAGAGAGCTGATGATAGAGATAATGACTGGTTCTGTCAAATGAAGGAATTGCTTGATCTGCTGCATGAATAAGATAAGTACATGATTCGATGCATATTGTGCTATCATTTCAGTAATTCAGAAGCATTTCATACAGCTCAGCTGAATGAAACCTTCACCTTTTACTTTAAGTTGCTAGATGCAAACTGAGAGTAGAACTGATCAGTGCAAATGTAAGAAATGTTGTTATAAATAAAGGAGTAGCCATGAGTAACACCATCTAAGTGAAGGACCATACAAGGCTGTCATACACTGGTCTTGACTTCAAGCTTATGACCTACTGACCTTGAATAAGTTAAATGCTATTACCCCACTTTTAAATTTTCTAGTGCACATGTACTTAACAGTGCTGTTTTTGAATTTTGTTAGGTGCTTAACTGTACTGTGAACTATAATTTATTCCAAAGTGTTGGTAGTCGACAAGTAATGAATTTGATGCAATTTTCTATCATTCATATGAACTGTAAGTACCATATTTATAGATCTCTTGTTGATTTAAGTCATTTTACATTTCTGGAACCAGTTTTCAAGAAAACTGGAACAGACATGGCTTTATATTCCAAGATCATGTCCACTTTAACACATAGTAGAACACAGATAGTTGTTGTAGCCTTTTGGAAAAGTTCACATTTTCTGGTCCACCATTTTTTTTTAAGAATCGCTGGACTTTATGGAGTTGTATAATGCATATCATATATCTCGATCTCTTAGCATAAAAAAGTTTATTTATTTAGCTAGCTGTTTCCGGGGTAGTACACTGATCACAATAGACCACTGGCAGACACAGACAGGGTTTCTAGACAAAACCAAAAATAAATTGGGGGGGGAACAAAAGCCCAAAATTAAGGACAGATTTTAAATATTGCTCTTATAAACTTAAAGACGTTGATAGAATAACAGGTTTTGCATTACCATGCATTTTGGAAGACTATGAAGTCTGAAACTTAAATGACAATTATTATTTAGTGAAGTCAATCTTGAATAATTTGCCAGGAAACCACAAACTTTATGAGGAACTGACTAAGAATAGGAGGCAAAATGTAGACATTGTGTGAAGTTCTTGATATATGAGAGATGTGCATGTTTTAAGCTACAGAATGCAACACTATATTATGTAACTAGAGACAGATACAGAGACACAATAACCTGTTTCAGGTCTGCTGGTTATTCTTCTGAGTATGAGGTGAAACTGGAGTAATTCTTTGTGAATTTAGCTGCAAACTGATCAAAGGTTAGTTCTGTTGTCTACAATAATTTTCATACATATTATTTCACTGTATGCATTGTGTCTCCATTTTTATATTAGAAGCATGTATCTTTTTCCACAAATTTGGGAGTACTGCATTTACTGACACTGAGAATGAAGTAGTTGTTATGTTAAGAAATATCCTGAAGCATTTTTGTTCATTTTTTTATTTTCAATAAATAATTAACAAATAATCAGATGCATTGAATATGAATTAGAAACATTATAATAGATTACTAAGAAAAACAAACAATATGAACTATGTACAATATTTACAAAAGCCTGAGAAAAGAGTATTAAAATTAAAGCCTCAACTTTTTCTCAGTTTTCATTAACTATTTCAATCACTAATAACATTGTTCTTCAATAAAAAGCAATAAGTGATATCACTTTAATAATCCAAGTATTGTTAATGAATGTATTAGGGTGAATTCTTAGTTCTTTTACTTTAGAGTCTTTGACTGCTGTTTCCTTTAGGAACAAGAGAAAATCTTCAAATGAATGAGGAGTACATATTTTCCATTTTTGTAATGCTTTTCCTTGCTACTGCCATGAATCCTGAAGATTTTTTTGATTCTGCATTCAAAGTAATTCTCTGTCTGCATTAATATGCAAAAATAGAGATACAATAAAAATGATCCCATAACAGAGAACTGAAAGACTCCATCACACACATCAGCAGGCTTAAGCATGTGATCTCCTACAGCGCCCATCAGTTTGTGCTTCTTTAGAGCCAGTATTCTCCAAATGTTGTAAGCTTTCCTCTTACAAGATTCTTTTAGGGAAGAACAAGACTAAACACAGACCATGAAGTATTGTACTTGATTCTGGTGTTTAGGATCTACAGAAATGTGGTTGTCATATGACCAGCCATCTAAGAAAGACATTCACCATACATAATAAATGTGTATACTCACCACAAATGGTCATACAGGTGTTATATACACCTATATACCTATATACAGTGAAGTAGTTCAGCTGAAAGTCACTTTCAGTGATAACAGCATTTGCAGTTTTCCACACACACACACACACACACACACACACACACACACACACACACTATATATCTTTGTGTGTGGCTGTGGTTCCCCTTCACAATATCGAATGAATGGAAGCTCGAAATGCATAAGCTCGAGACGAAAATCTCGAACTTCCATTCACTCGAAATTGTGAATGGGAAGTTTAGGGTTAGAGGAAAAAAGGGTTCACTTACCTTTCTGCAGGGGGACAGGTCCACCTGCACCCTTGTAGGTTAAATCCACATGCTACGTGACCGCAGTATAGTGAAGGACTGGAAAGTCTTCAATTTTG
>NC_056739.1:637673717-637806217 GCF_019279795.1 Protopterus annectens | reverse complement strand
CCCAGATGCAGATGGGAGTGCTCCTGGCCCCCCCCATCCGGGAGGGGCCTCGACCCCATGTTTTGTCCCTATAGCTCCTTCTCCGACCCAACTCCCGGGTTCGGAGCTGTCGGAGCCGGGCAGAGTTGGATCCGGGGGTGGTTCGGATCCGATTGGTCGGCGCACCTCGGATCCGATCCATCCCTTGAGTGCTTCGGGTACTTCGGACCCGACCTCTCGGAGCCGGGGGCCGAGCCTCAGATTCGAGGGAGCTGGTGTGTCTTCGGCTCCATCTAGGTCGGAGCGCACCGGTCTCTCAGATCCGACAGTCTCGGCGCCGGCTCTGATCCATGCGTCGGATCAGAGTGGGGGTCGGCTCTCGGGGCTTAGAGAGGTCGGCTCCCCCTCGGCCTTCGACGTGGTGGAAAGGGCGCTGTTGAGGACCTCCGGACCCCCGGTCCCTGCCGCGGCTCTACCCCGCACTCCCTCGCAGCTGGGCCAGGCTCCCATCAGCCGGTCCCAGGGACAGCCCGCCTCGATGTCCCAAGTAGTTCCCTTGGAAAATTTGGGTGCTGGCGAGGACTCCTCGGACAGTCCCCCCGAGGAAGTGCCTCGCAAGTGTAAGAGGAGGCACGTGGACTCCCCTGATTCCATCACGGAAGACAGAGACTTGGATGAAGGGGAGGGCTCCCCAAGATCACCCCCAGAGGATGTCTCATTTGGAGACATTATGGAAATGTTAAGGATCGGGGGGGTGGTCTGCCCCCAAGGCCTCCTCAGACGAGTCTGTGTTCTTGGAGGCATTTGAGGCAGGCCCATCTACCTCTTGGGTGTCCCCTCCTGCCGATCCTCTGGTGGACCTTATTGCCACCAGAGCGTGGAAGGACCCGGAGACCGTTGAGCCTGTTCCGAAACGCCCGGATCGTATCCTTAGTCCCCCTGCAGACCGCACTCATTGGAGTAAGGGACCCCCAGTAGATGCCATGATGATGATGGCTGCAGCCACAAAGAGGGAGTTAGCTCAGGAGAGTCCCTCTATGCATCCCCTGAGCAAAGAGTCCCGCTCGATGGATCGCATTGGGAAGCGAGTCTTTAGTTCAGCAACCTTCTCTTTGAGAGCGCTGAACTACATGGCACATGTCATAAGGATGCAACGAGACCTGATTAAAGAGTACGCTGCATCCCCCCCAGAGTCCATGTCGGCAGAGGACAGACACGTGTACTCCACCCATATGGCCACTCTCAGAGCGGTTTCAAATACTTCTATGCGGCTACTTTCTCACGCAACTGAGGGAGCCGCTAGAGCTAGCGGAGTGGGCCTCGTCATGAGGCGTCAGGCCTGGCTCCGCCACTGTGACTTCGCAGAGCCCTTCAAAGCGACCTTCGCGAATGCCCCCTTCGATGGTTCTGCCCTTTTTGGCAAAACAGTTTGTGAAACGCTGGTCCAGAGTGAAAAGGATGGGAAGACGCTGTCTGCCGTCGGAGTCCGCTTCTCAGCCCCCCAGAGGTCCTTCTCGAAGAACCAAAAGGGACAGAAGAAGATGTGGTTCCGGAAATCGCAGCAATCCCAACCTGCTCCAGACAACCAGTCCTTCTGTGGCAGAGGAGGACAGGGAGGTCGCCGTCCTAGAGGCAGAGGGGCTCCTAGGAACTTTGGGTCCAGAGAACCTTTCTCTGACAGACCCACGCAGCAACCCTGAAGGGTTGCCCGGCCGCCCATCTCTGGAGGCGGTCGGGGGGGCGGTTTTCGAATCACCTGACAACATGGGAGTCAATCACGTCAGACCGTTGGGTGCTTCGGGTGATATCCAGAGGCTATTCAATCCCCTTTCACAGAATTCCCAGATCCCAAAGCCTCCCCGATGTACCACCCGATCAAAGGGAGGCAGCAGCTATAGAGATCGCGCAGCTGCTAACTAAAAGAGCCATCCAGCGCGTCCCCCGAGATCAGACCGGATCAGGGTTTTACTCCAGGTTCTTCTTGGTGCCAAAGAAGACGGGGGACTTAAGACCAATTCTAGACCTGTCACAACTGAATCTGTCTGTAACCAAGCAAAAATTCTGGATGGTCACCTTACAATCTATCCTCCCCCTTTTGCGGGAGAACCACTGGATGTGCTCCATAGACCTCAAGGACGCATACTACCACATTCTCATGGACAGGTGGTCCAGGAGGTTCCTTTGCTTCCGGCTGGGAGCCAGTCATTACCAGTTCAGGGTCCTTCCCTTTGGTCTTACCTCTGCCCCCAGGGTGTTTACCAAAGTACTAGCAGTGGTAGTGGCCCACCTGAGACTCCAGGGAATTCAGGTGTTTCCATACCTGGACGACTGGCTCCTCACGGCATCATCAAGGCATCTGCTGTGCTCAGCCAGGGACTATTTCCTTCACATAGCCCCTCGGCTGGGCATCACCATAAACAAAGAGAAGTCTTCACTGAACCCCACACAGCTTATAGACTTTATAGGAGGAAGATTGGACACAAGAAAAATGCGGACATTCCTCACCCCGGATCGACTGTCCAACCTGAGGTGTCATGTCGCGGCCATCTTACGACTTGCTCCTACTGCAGCTTCGGTTCTGAGGGCCCTAGGTTCAATGGCAGCAGCCATTCCGCTTCTTCTTCATGCTCGACTTCACATGCGGATTCTTCAATGGACCCTCCAGGTCCAATGGTCCCCGCTCTACTTCCCTCTCAGCAGCCCGATAGCTATCAGCAAAGCTGGTGGCTCCAGTCAACGGAACTCCTAACAGGGAGACCTTTCTGTGCTGCTTTCCCCCTAGCCACGGTAACCACGGATGCTTCTCGCCTTGGGTGGGGGGGACATTCAGCGGGAAAAATTGTCCAAGGCACGTGGAACGGTTCAGAGACCTCACTGCATATAAATGTCCTGGAGATGAGGGCAGTGCTATTAGCGTTGCAAGCACTACACAGCCTTCTCCCTGCAGGGACTATTGCTATCCAGACGGACAACATGTCAGTGGTCTGGTACATCAACAAACAGGGGGGAACCAGGTCCTATCCCCTTTGTCGAGAGGCTATGAGAGTCTGGGAATGGGCAATCTCCACCAATCGCTTTCTTGTGGCAATGCACATTCCAGGAAGGTCCAACATCCTAGCAGACAAGCTCAGTCGCACCATTCTTTCCCCTCACGAATGGTCTCTCAACACTCTAGTAGCGAAGCAGATTTTTGCTGCCTGGGGGCAACCCTGTTGCGATCTTTTTGCTTCTCCCAAAAATGCCAAATGCGACAGTTTCTTCGCTCTATTTCCCCCATTCGGGGAATCCCTGAGAGATGCCCTGGTGCATGCTTGGCCTCCCGGTCTCCTTTACGCTTACCCTCCACTGCTTCTAATGCAGAAACTTTTGCAGAAAGCTAACAGCTTGGGGAGCAAAATGATTCTCATTGCCCCGTTCTGGCCTCATCAACCTTGGTTCCCTTTTGTGTGGTCTCACAGAGTGAATCCTCCCTGGATTCTAGATCCGATCCCGGATCTCATCTCCCATCCTCAAGGGCTTCCAATTCCGAACCTTCACACCCTGAAATTGACAGCCTGGCTGCTCCAGTTCCATCCCTGATAAGGACTCCCGGTATCTCGTCACCAGTGAAAGCCATCTTAGTGGCGGCCCATAAACCTTCCACTAGGAAGGTTTATCGAAGCAAATGGAAGAGGTTTTCTATTTGGGCAGAACATAATAATCTTGACCCCTTTTCTGCACCACTTTTGGCGGTACTGGACTTCTTGACAGACCTTTTTCAGCAAGGAGCAAGCTCTTCCATGGTAAAGGTACAGATGGCAGCTATTTCCCATTACCATGTGGGTCTTGACTCAACACCTCTCATGGCTGCAATGTTTTGCAAAACCTTCCTCAAAGGTGCATTTCTCTTGAGGCCTCCGGTTAAGGAAGCTATACCACCTTGGGACTTATCTCTAGTTCTGCAGGCCCTAACCGCTCCCCCCTTTGAGCCTGCAGCCTCTGTGGATTTAAAATACCTTTCCTGGAAAACTGCCTTCTTAGTAGCCATTACATCAGCTAGAAGAGTTTCTGAACTCCAGGCTTTGTGCGTCAAACCACCGTAACTTTCCTTTTTTCTGGATAGGGTTTTCCTCAGGACCAATCCTTCCTTTCTACCGAAGGTGTCTTCAGAATCCAATATCAACCAATCGATTAACTTGCCAGTTTTTTCCCCCAACTATAAAAACAAAGGAGAATATAAATTACATTCTTTAGATGTTCACAGGCAGATGCGCTTCTATATTCACAGAACAGATGGTCATAGGAAATCCGATCAACTGTTCGTCTCCTTTGCAAAATTCGCACTAGGTAAGGCAGTCTTTAAGGTTACCCTGTCGAAGTGGATTTCTAACTGTATTTTGCAGGCTTATGACACCTCAGGAAGGCCAGCGCCTCAGAGAATTACAGCGCATTCTACCAGGGCAGTATCCACGTCTGCTGCTTTTAAATCTAGAGTGCCATTAGATGATATCTGTGCAGCAGCCTCTTGGACCTCATCTCATACTTTCATCTCACATTATAAAGTGGATGTTGTTTCCAGAGGGAGAGCATCCTTTGGCTCTGCGGTGCTCCGGAACATCCTTCCATGATGGCCGCCCAAGGTTTAGGTAGCTGGGGACTCTGTCCCACAGGTTGCAGACAAATGAAGTCTGCCTACTTCAGATTAAGAAGTTATGTACTCACCATAATGTTCCATCTGAGTAGGTGACTTCATTTGGATGCAACCATCCCCCCCTCCACCCCCCTGACCTTCTTAGCAATATTAGTCCTGGTTTCCCAGCAATCTTTTATACAGGGCAAACTCAATCTGAGGTCAGTCAGGGCTTGGCAAGGGGTTATGGGTAGAGGGAGGAGCTAGGAGCTCGGATCCTAAAGCTTTTGAACTGCCGGCTCGGATCCGGTGTCGGATCCGATACTCACAGGTTGCATCCAAATGAAGTCACCTACTCTGATGGAACGTTATGGTGAGTACATAACTTCTTATTTCAGTATACCCTAGCATTCTGTTTTGATCTTTTAAAAGCTGGCATTACATTTGCAGTCAAACCTAATCACTGTAGCACTTGGTGGGTGGTCTGAACTGTAGCAAACTGCTTGTTACAATGTCGCAAGCAGTTTGCTACAGTTTAAAAATAAAAGAGAGATTTTTTTTTTTAAGTACTACCTGAGCACTGTAGTGCTCTATGCAGGCAGGGTATAACCTGTAACAACTGTCTACTACAGTTTAAAGAAGATTTTTTTTTTTTAAACTAAAATATGAACACCACAACACTCCATGCAGATAGGGTATAAACTGTAGCAGCTGTTTGCTACACTTGTAGCAAACAGTTTGTTACAGCTTGATTTTTTAACAAGCTCTGGGAAATGAGGGTTGGAGGCAGGGCACAGAACCTGACAGTGAACATTCAGTTTTTAGAATAATATTCTCAGTTCTTTTAAATGCGTACATATATGGTATATTTTTAGCATTTAACAAAATATTTCAAACACGTCACAATTTAAACAAGGTTTTAATTGTTTTTGTATTTTCATTGGATGTCAACATTTTAAACTTCTATTTAAACAGTCAATTTTGATTGTGGTATTCATCTGATGAAGTGATACGACGAAAACGTTAGGATATTTTATACTACGTTAATGTTATTTGGTTTGCAGTGTGATTTATCAGTGTTGGCTCGTGGATTTGTGGAATAAACAATCATCTGGGACTGGCTATCTGGCTTGTACCTTTTTTTTGGTTTATCAGTGCAGTTTCGGGTACTTGTGACCAACTTGCTTGTATGTCTGTATGTACTTTTACTGGCAGTTGGTGCACAGGGTTAAGGCTGTGAACTGCAGTTCCTGTGGTACAGGGTTTGAATCCCTGAGCCATAACTTCCCAGCTGTGCAACCTAGGACAAGTCACTTCACCAGACATTGCTCCTGGGTCACCCTGACAGACATGTACATATGCTGAAATAGTCAGTGTATATGAGTGTGTCATATTCATTGGGATTTGTTATAAGGTGATAGTAATTTTATTGCATGCACACTTGAGTTATCACAGAAAAGATGGTCTGGATGAATGCAGTTGATAAGATGAAATAATGTACACTATACAGGGATAAAGTTTGAAAAAGTGGATCACACAAGCCCATCTCTGTAGCATCAAATCACCCCCAATAGATGTGATGGCAAAACCTTCTAATAGGAAACTGCAGAAAGATCAGTTCAAATATATGCAAAGGATTGACAATGAGGAGGTAGCAAAGTGTTGGTTGTAAACTACTCTGCCGGACCAATGGGAGTGCCAAACACCTTGTCCACAGTAGTCCCCAGCCAACAACTCTTCATAAAGTAAATTGTACCAGTTTCTGCAAAGTCATGAGAAGCTCATTAACTATGGAAATTAGTTACTATTAAAATGTCTTACTATATGTATGCATAAGGTGTGAAGCTTGATGAATAACAATGAACCTGAATCTGTGTAAGAATGGAAGTAACACCCCAGCAGTTATCATGCAGAGTAGATGAAAAGATCTGCAGATATCAAGTCTCCTTGGTGAATGAATGTGCTTGTCTGTTGACAAAAAAGCAGTGATGAAGGACGTGCAACAAAAAGTCACGGGTACTTAGAGACACTGAATGAGGAAATGTAAAAGTGTTTCAACAGCAGCATCAGATGAAGTGTGGCACATCTTAAGGAGAAAACTGGTGGCTACATACTGCAGATGCACAAACACTTGTAAAGTTGTGATGTCCAAAAAGTAGGTACATATAGTGAGTGTGAGCAGCCCTGCAAGTCACCCATGGAGTCATGTACCGAAGAAAGATGGAAATAATGCATTACTGGACACTTTCTTCTGCATATGTTAACATTACAATTATTTTCATTCCAAAAAAAGTACATTACTATTATCCATTCAGAATGACTAGAAAGATTTGTTTCTGATTGTACCTTGATAAAATGTACATACAGTATCAGCAGTAAGGCACAGTGGACAATTGCAGTCAAAGAATGTCATCTGTAATGTCCTTATAAAAATAATTTGGAGTGAACATCACAACACAATTACAAGTTGGTACTGAAAGCAACAACTGATTTCCAGGAAAGAAGTAATCCACTTCTTTGATGTCCAATGTGAGACACTAGGGATGTGGCAAAACATTGAATATCAGTGTATCTGGCCTAGACTGTACTGTAACAATAGTGGAAGAAATAATCAAGTTAAGCTAGCGCAGTGGCCCAAGAAGCCTTGAGATTCTAGATGCTCTGTGGTGCATCTGAGAGCTTTTCTCCCAATGATTTCTCAAACAAAGGAAATAGACTAATTCTTTGTTCTTTCAAGGAAGAAATGAGTTGTGTCCAGTTTGTAATATTCAAGGCTGACAAGGCAGTTTGAACGAAAAGACAAAGACAAACAGCTGAGAGGAAACATGACTCACCAGGAATAGTGAAGAAAAAAAAAAAATAAATAAATCAAGAGATATTATATTGCGATGGCTAGCAATGTCTCCTCAAACTCTGCAAGATAGTACACAGTACATATGCAATGCATACCATAACAATCCAAAGAAGAGACTACAGCATATCCAGTAACAGAATGTTAGCACATATATACCCCCAAGTCTGTAAAAGGTTGCTACATCTATTTTGCTCCTTTGTATGTGTGGGTGTGCATGTGTACGTGCATTATATAAAAAGTGTGTGTGTGTGTTCATGCGTGTATGTATAAAAAACATGCATGTGTGTGTTTCTGATTTGTGAAAACACATCTGTAATAACACTTGCATGAAGTACGTAGCCTCACACAATGTATGAGTCTCTCTAATGGATCTGGTCAGAAAGACGGTACAGTTATGTAAACCTATTAGTAATTCCTTCATCAATAACAGTAAATGCGTGCATTTCTGTTAAATAAAAAAAAACAGGACAGTCTCACTCCAAAAATAGCCTGAACAGGTACATTCAGCTTGAAATGCTGTATAGCATTATCAGACTACCTTCTAAAATTTTTGGCTCAAGAATTATATGCAAAACTAAGAACAATGAGGGACAAAGTTTAAAACTGGACAATTTTTAAATGCAACTCGAATTCAGTTAGAAAACAAATAGAATGGGTTTTGACACAACATACATTTGCTGAAGAATAAATATTATGCAACTAGAATGTTTAATATTATTGACTGACTGCTTTACCAGAAAATCAAAAAATACAAATGGCAAGACAAAAATAAGATGTAAAATGCTAGACATTATGCAAAATCAGTGACAGATGATAGCTATGTTATCAAGTACAAGACCCTCAGGTCCATGGAAAATATAATTTTTATCAACTCTGGGAAAGCTTTCTAGAGGGCTTGCCCTCTTTTCTGCCTTTCCATCTCACCAGTCAAGTGCAGTATGACATAGAGAGCAAGAGAGAGCCAAACGCTCAAGGAGAAAAACACACAGCCAGACATGGGTGATGCCAGTGTGCTGTTGCAATCAGCTCTTTGTGTCTAAACATAGGACTTGCACAATAACCAAATCAATATCATCAATCTCAACTCCCGTCTTCCCATTTTCTACATGGGGTCGGGGTGTCACATTCATTTTCACCATCTCTCTTGTTCAATGCCACACTCTTGCCTTCTTTGACAATCATGCCTAATTGTTGCAGATCTTCTCTCACACAATCCAGCCTTTTTGCTCAATGCCCTCATTTCCTCTTACCTTCTTCCTGTCTGTTTCAAATCTTCTTCTTCAGATTGCGTTCTGCTTTTCTGCACATATGCCTGAACCACTGTAATCTGTTCTCTTTGATGTTTTCTGCAATTGGAGCTACTTTGCCTTTTGCTCTTATGTCCTCATTTCTTCATCTGTCCCACAGTGTGCATCCTACCACCATACTCAAGCACTTAATTTTTGTCACCTTTAGTCTTCTCATCTGCTCTGCCTTTACTGCCCAGGTTTCTGTACCATACAGTAGTACTGGTTGCACCACTGTTTTGTACACTGCACTTTTCAGATTCTATGGCATTCTTCTGTCATAGACTACAACTGACATTCTATGCCAGTTGGCTGCAGCCCCGCTGACTCTAGCTTTGACCTCTTCATTCAGTCTACCTTTCTCCTCAACCACTCCTCCCAGAGACTTGAAGCTGTTAACCTGTTCTACTATTTTCCCTTCTATCTCAGTTTCTTCCGATGCTCTGACTTGCTGCCATTACCACTGTCTTATCTGTACTTAGTTTCACCCCATGTGCCTTCAAGTTTTGCATTCTATTCCCATATCCTTTTCTGAAGTCCTTGCTCAGAGACTGCCTGTAATGCCACATCATCTGCATACAGCAACTTTGTTGATTTGTTCCCTCTGACCTGTTTACTAATGTAGTCCATCACCAGTATGAACAGCAGTGAGTTCAGACCGGAACCCTGCTGCACACTCACTCCTACTGGTAACCCTTATGGGAGACTGAATACTGTTTGTACTTGAGTCACTGGGTCCATGTACATAGCCTGCACTAATTCTACCAATGTTTCTGTGACTTCAAACCACCACAGTACTGCCCAAATCAGTTTTCTAGAGACCTTGTCATATGCTTTCTCCAAGTCTAGGAATGCCCAGTTGGACTCTTTCCTCATCTCTAGCTTCTTCTCAACTATCTGTCTCACTGCAAAAAATGGGTCAGTTGTGCTGCATCCTGATCTGAATCCAAACTATTCATTTACCATATGCTTTGTATATCCATTTATTGATCACCCTCTCTATTATTTTCATGCAATATGACAGGAGTTTGATACCTCTGTACTGCCCACAATTGTGGATGCCACCTTTGTTCTTGTACACTGGCATGAGTATGCTTACTCTCCAGTTATCTGGGATATGTCTTTCTCTCCACATTGCTATGAGAACCCTCAGGAGCTATTTTTCCCCTATCTCACCCAGCATCTTTATCATATCTGCTGTGACCTCATCTCATTGTTGCTTTCCCTGACGTCATTTTCCTTAGTGCTGTTCTTACTTCTAGAGTGGGCACCTCTTCTTCTCTCATCATAGGCTGTGTCTGAGGTCATGCAGTTTCTGTGGGGTATTCTTCATTCAGAAGTTGCTGGAAGTACTCCTATCTGGTTCTGATGTCCTGTGGACTGGTGAGCAGGTTGTTACCGGCATCCTTACTGAAGGGTGCCTGACAATCTTCTTTCTCTTTCTGTCTTAGTATTGCAACCTGCTATAGTTTCTTTGTGTCACCTACTAAGTCACTTTCCAGAAGTTGGTACAGTGCCTCTGATGCCCTGTTCTTTGCTATTGCAACTCCTTTCTTAGCTTCTTTGTTAGTCAACTAGTATTCCTTCCTAGCCTGGTCTGTTTTTTTTATCTCACACTTTTTCTACACACCTTTGATGATTTTCTGGAGTTCTGGATTCTACCACCAGCTTTCCTTATGTAACTTATTTCTATACCTGGCTCGGCCAAATATCTATTCTGTAGTCCTCACACATGCTGTTTTGAGGCGTTGCTGTTCTCCCTCAACTCCACCTATTTTCTCCTTTACTTGGGGTGCTAGAGCTCTGAGTAATTCCTTGAACTGTTGTGCTTTCTCTCCAGTCAACTTCCAGGTCTTCAGCCTGGTTTCTGTTGACCTTAGAGCCTTCTCTGAGTATTGCTTGCAGCTGATCATAGCAACCAGTAATTTTATGCTGTAGGCTGACTGCTTCACTGGGTATGACTTTCCAATCACTGATTCTACGCCAGTATCCTTTCCATGCTAGGAAGAAGTCTACCTGAGTTGCATGTCGGCCACCTTTGTATGTGATCTTGTGACTGTCTCTCTTTCTGAACCAAGCGTTGGTTACTATCAAGCCATTTGCCAGACAGAAGTCTAGAATGGCCTCTCCTTTTTTATTCCTGTTGCCCCAATCATGTGGACCCAGGCAGTCCTCTTATGTTCTCTCTGTCCTGATATGTGTGTTCAAGTCACCCATTATCAACACCAATTTATGTTGTCTTGCTTTATCTAGTAGTTCCTGCATCTGCTGTATGAATGCACTAATTTACTCACTATCACAACCTTGCTGTGGGGCAGAGGGTGAGATTATGAATACTAACCTATCATTTATTATTTATTTATTTATTTAAATTTGTTGACCGGGAGTGTCCGACTGGATATAGGTCCATTTTCAGCGGAGGCCCGGGGAGAAAAGCTCCACAGTTAAAATAAACAGACAGTATTTACATTGGATTACATAGTGATTAACAATTTACATAGCAATTACTTACAATATATTTACAGATGAAGAACATAGTACATCAGTAGACAACTAGAATCTTTATCTGTGAAGTGCATACCAGACATTAACAAATGTTACAAGAAGAAGAAGTAGTTTGTGCTGTATATACTGCTCAGACAAGCTCCTCGTGGTTCTGCAGAGTGGTCCTAGCAGCAGGGAACTCAGAAAAGCGACTACTTTCTGGATGTAAGTATCTTTGCTTTTTTTCACTTGGAATAGCTTCTGTAGCTTACCCTGAACTAGCTTGAACTGTTTTTAACTGTTTGCTGCATTATTTTAAAATCTGCACTTAAAGTTACATTTTAGTCGAATTTGATCGAAAGTTTGTTTGTTTGTTTGTTTAATTTAACTGTGGAGGCTGCCCACTAAAGTGTGCTAGCCTGTGTAACTAATTTATCACTGTTTCTGCATTTTCTGTGTGTTTCTACCAAAAAAACAAAAAAATAATCCTCGTTTTCCCGCTTCTCCTCGACTACTTTAGACCAGTTTACATGCATTGCTGTATTCTGGGCTGTGGTGTAGTTCCTGTGTTGTCCATTACCTTACTTGGATAGAAGGCAGTTTCTTTGCTCACCAGTGGGAGTGGGGAGCCTTGAGCAGCCTACCTGTCCCTGTAGGAAGTGACCTCAGCACAAGAAGCTGTAGTAATTGGTTGTTTTGGACCATTTTTAGCTCTTTTGTAATTCACTGTTTAAAATCCACCTCTGGGCGTTTTTTTCTGGCTATACTGCTCAGACAAGCTCCTCGTGGTTCTGCAGAGTGGTCCTAGCAGCAGGGAACTCAGAAAAGCGACTACTTTCTGGATTTAAGTATCTTTGCTTTTTTTTCACTTGGAATAGCTTCTGTAGCTTTAGCTTACCCTGAACTAGCTTGAACTGTTTTTTAACTGTTTGCTGCATTATTTTAAAATCTGCACTTAAAGTTACATTTTAGTCGAATTTGATCGAAAGTTTGTTTGTTTGTTTGTTTACTTGAACTGTGGAGGCTGCCCACTAAAGTGTGCTAGCCTGTGTAACTAATTTATCACTGTTTCTGCATTTTCTGTGTGTTTCTACCAAAAAAACAAAAAAATAATCCTTGTTTTCCCGCCTCTCCTCGTCTAGTTTAGACCAGATTACAGGCATTGCTGTATTCTGGGCTGTGGTGTAGTTCATGTGTTGTCCATTACCTTACTTGGATAGAAGAAGTTTCTTTGCTCACCAGTGGGAGTGGGGAGCCTTGAGCAGCCTACCTGTCCCTGTAGGAAGTGACCTCAGCACAAAAAGCTGTAGTAATTGGTTGTTTTGGAACATTTCTAGCTCTTTTATAATTCACTGTTTAAAATCCACCTCTGGGCGTTTTTTTCTGGCTATACTGCTCAGACAAGCTCCTCGTGGTTCTGCAGAGTGGTCCTAGCAGCAGGGAACTCAGAAAAGTGACTACTTTCTGGATTTAAGTATCTTTGCTTTTTTTTCACTTGGAATAGCTTCTGCAGCTTACCCTGAACTAGCTTGAACTGTTTTTTTAACTGTTTGCTGCATTATTTTAAAATCTGCACTTAAAGTTACATTTTAGTTGAATTTGATCGAAAGTTTGTTTGTTTGTTTGTTTAATTTAATTTAACTGTGGAGGCTGCCCACTAAAGTGTGCTAGCCTGTGTAACTAATTTATCACTGTTTCTGCATTTTCTGTGTGTTTCTACCAAAAAAACAAAAATAAATCCTTGTTTTCCTGCCTCTCCTCGACTAGTTTAGACCAGTTTACAGGCATTGCTGTATTCTGGGCTGTGGTGTAGTTCTCCTGTGTTGTCCATTACCTTACTTGGATAGAAGGAAGTTTCTTTGCTCACCAGTGGGAGTGGGGAGCCTTGAGCAGCCTACCTGTCCCTGTAGGAAGTGACCTCAGCACAAGAAGCTGTAGTAATTGGTTGTTTTGGACCATTTCTAGCTCTTTTATAGTTCACTGTTTAAAATCCGCGTTTGCATGGCTTTGCACGGTTGTGCACATAGGGCTAAACAAGGTTAAACTTTTTCTGGCTCCGCCAAGTCTGCTCTTCAAATTTTCCCTTAAGGAAGCTCTACTCTTAGTATAACCAGACTACTCACTATATTATAAGCCTAGCACTTGTTCTCAATACTTCTCTACTAAGTAAGCACTCTCGTACTAAGTAAAGCACTACATCTACTTACCACCCCTGTGAATATCCACTTCCCTTAAAGATACAGCACTCCCTTATACTGTTCTAGCATGTCGAGTGGTAGATTACTGGCGTCGTCTCCAATTCAGCTGGTCAATCTGGGTATCTTGAGACAATGCTACAATTGTCTCATGTACACAGACAACCCTCTCCTCCTCCCAACAAACACAAATACATGTGAGAGATGCAACTATATAGCCAAATTGGAGGCTGAACTCTCTCAACTCAGGGCTGGCATGACCAGACAGGAGGAGATGGCAACCACACACACAACAATCCCAGTCCCACATAGACCTACCACAACTGCAAACCAAACACATAAAAACACAAAGACATACTTGGAAGCTCTAATTAAAAACTTACCAAAACAACAGAGGCTCCCAAAACAGACATCCAAAAATCCACCACCTCAAAACAAAACACATGCAACACATACTTCAATAAATCAGTGTGTCAACCAATCACAGCCCTTAAGGCCAAACGCCTTGCCTGATTCACTAGTAATAGGTGACTCTATAGTCAGACACACTGATGTCCCGCTGACCAGGCTGAACAAGGAGAAGGTGACTGTGAGCTGTCTATCGGGAGCTAGGATCCGCCACATAACACACGCACTCAAGTCACTCCAAAGCAAGTACAAATATGACTCCGTCATTGTCCATGCTGGTGTGAATGACCTGAGACGTACCTCCTTGGACTACATGAAAAGAGACATAGATGAGCTCTCCGATTATGTAGCCCAGGCTGGTATGACCCTGACCCTGAGCAGCATCTTGCCCTCACCAAGAATGATACCACAATACAAAGACAAGATGATCAGCTTTAACAATTGGCTCAAGTACTGGTGTCATTCTAAGGGGATCCAATGTCTGTCTGCCTGGGATGACATGTTGGACAAGCCACGCTGCTTCGAAAGGGATGGCTTACACCTGTCACCACTGGGCTTCCAGATATTGGCTAAGGCTCTTGCCACCCCCATAGTGCCTTTTTTAGGCAAGGCTCAAAAGACAAACCCACCTCCTTAGAAAACAAAAATGGAACAAAACTAAAGGTAATGCTGCTCAACGCCAGAAGTCTAAATCTCAAGATGCAGGCACTTGATGCACTCCTCAGCATGGAGAACATCGACGTCTGTGCAGTAACTGAAACCTGGTTCAAGGCTCCTGACAGCACCCCAGCGCTACCAGGCTATACCTCGTATCATGCTTTTCGGCCCCAAAACCCAGGCCGAACCACAAAGGGAGGGGGAGTGTCCATATTCATCAAGGACACCCACACCTCCAGGTTAGTAGCAACACATGAAGCATCAGAGACCATACAGGTGCAACTAACCATAAGCAAAACTGCTATACAACTGGTAGCATGTTACAGACCACCCTCCCAATCTCAAGAACCCCACTCAGCCTTCCTGAAGACATTGGAGGATATGAATGTATCACAAAATACCATCATACTGGGAGACTTCAACTACCCAAACATAGATTGGGTACATTATTCTAGCCCTAATACCATAGCCCAAAGGTTCCTGGAATTCATAAATTCAAATCCACTGGAACAACTAGTCACCTCTCCCACTAGGGGAGATAATATACTAGACCTGATCATTACAAACATGGGGACAAAATGCTCCACACTGGAAGTATACCCCTCACTAGTGAGATCTGACCACAAACTAATCACCCTGGATATACATATCCCACCTCCACCCCCAGCACAAAAGACCACAGTGAAAAACTTCTCAAAAGCAGACTTCACTCTTCTTAAGACTGAGATGGTATCCTTTAAGCCCACTGTGCCAGTGGATACCACATCCCACAATGCTGAATCCTTCACAAATGCTTTCTATGGACATCTCCAAGAATGCATGGATCATGCAATCCCAAACAAATCCAAGTCCCTCTCCACCAAAGGTAAGCATCCTGTCTGGTGGACCTAAGCCATAAACAAATTGTATAACAAAAGAAGGAAGCTACTGCACGTCAGAGCAAAATCCCATGAAGGGAAGACATCTCTGATCAACATTAGCAGAAAACTACGTTCTCTCATAAAAACATCCAAGGCCAACTTTGAGAGAAAAATCGCTAAGGACACTTAAGATAACCACAAAGCCTTCTTCAGCTATGTTAGAAACCTGGGCGGAAACCCCCAGATATGCTCAGAGTTGGTTCACAACAACAAAAAATACACTGAACCCATAGATATTGCCAACATTCTGGCTGACAGGTTCAGTGCAAATTTCTCCCCTCCTTCACCCCCAAAAGAAGAAATACTTATCCCAGCTGAATGTAATCTCCCTGTCATCTCAGATGTCCAAGTGAGAACCGCCCTAAACAAAGCAAAAAACACAGCATCAATGGGACCTGACGGTATCCCGGGTTGCGTGTTAAGTGAACTCCAAGAGGAGCTAAACCCACACATAAAAATGCTATTTAACCTTAGCCTTACTTCGGGATATGTACCTGAACACTGGCGTACAGCAACAGTGGTCCCACTCCACAAGGGGGGTGCCTCTACAGACCCTGGAAACTACCGCCCCATAAGCTTAACCAGCCTGGTCTGCAAAGCTATGGAAAGAATCATTATGGAACTCATAAACAGAGACATAGGGGACCTACAGACACTTGACCCCACCCAGTTTGGCTTTGTAAAGGGCAGATCCTGTCTTTTAAACCTGGTTGACTTTTTCGAAACAGTCACTAGAGCCATTGATGAGGGCAAGGCAGTCCATACAGCATACCTGGACTTGGCTAAAGCCTTCGACACAATACCCCACTCAGGCATCATAGATAAGCTCAACAACTTAAAATTAAATCCTTATGTCACTAGATGGGTTGCAAACTGGCTAAAGGACAGAACCCATAAAGTTAAAATCGCTGGAGCAATGTCAGACTCAAAGCCAGTCACAAGTGGTGTCCCACAGGGATCTGTCCTGGGACCCCTCTTGTTCGGCATTTATTTCTCAGATGTTAAAGCATACATGGGAGGGCTGTGGCTGACAAAGTTCGCAGATGACTGCAAACTAGGCGCCATAGTCGATACACCAGCAGATACACACATCCTACAAAAAGGCCTCACAGAAATGGACAACTGGTGCCGGAGTCACGGCCTTAAACTAAATGCCAAAAAATGTATAGTCATACCCTTTGGGAAAAACAAAGTACCCACTAATTATCACATAGACAGCAACCCACTGAGTACAGAAAAGGTAATCGGAGACCTAGGGACCCAAGTCGACAGCGACCTCTCATTTGACACCCACGTTGCCAAAGTGGTTAGAAAAACATTCTACCTTGCACACCTCATCATGAAGGGATTCACATCCAGATCCAAGGATGTTATTGTACCCCTATATTCCTCCCTCATCAGACCCAGGATTGAGTACAATGCCCCATTTGGTATGTACCTCACCCGGCATTTGCAACAGCTGGAGAGACCACAAAAGTACCTCACCAAGAGGATCAAGGGTCTCCAACATATGTCTTATTCTGCCAGACTAAAGAAACTTCAGCTCTATTCAGTAGCATACCGCCTGCTCAGAGGTTATCTCTGCCTGACATACAAGGCCATGTCCAATCAGGATCTGATGGACATGCTCCACCTCAAAAAATCCAAATCCATCAGGACCACAAGAGCTAAAGACTTAAACCTCGGCACAAGTATGAATAGGACATGCTGGAGGGATAGATTCATAACCCAGAGGTTTCCCATGCTTTGGAACAAGATCCCAGTTCGTATTAGGCAGAGCCCCTCACTGACTCTCTTCAAGAGAAATCTTGATGAGTGGATGGGAGATCGTAAGCTTACCCCAGGGGTCACATCTGTGTCACTGCTAGACAGGGGCACAGTAAACTAATTCTATTATATAAGGGGACCTTCATTGTGTCACTACTAGACAGAGGCACAGTATTCTAAATTTATTCTGTACATTTTTTGTACCACTTCATGGGGTGGCAAAAGCCACATCACTATGGCTAGGCTTACAAATGCCCCAGGGCAGATAGCCCAGTACTATACTATGAAACTATAAGTAGTACTGGCTTATGAGCATCTGAGCTGGCTATAATCAAGGTAGTTAGTGGAGTGGAACGAAAGGTAGTGGTTGGATGGGGTGGATGATATTAGAGTGGGAGTTGCAAGGGCATAGCCAGCATGTTTTTAGTTGCGCTTTTAGTAAAATTTTGAAGAGGGTGCATGATGGTATGGAGGTAATTGTGGGTGGGAGTGATTGCCATGAGTCTGTCACTAATTCTGATGATATCCCACACTGCCTTTTGAAGCATCTGTCACCACAATTCCCACACAATTTCTAGTTTGCATTCCTCCTGAATAGTAGACTCTGAATCCCAAGCCAAGTGTCATTGCTGCATTGCCTTCCATCTTGTCTCTTGGACACACAGGATGACCATCTTCCTCTGGACCATCATGTCATCCACTTCCAAGCTCTGTCCTTGTCAGTGAAACTACATTTCGTATAGCAATTCTTAGTTCATGTATGGCAGTCTGATTGGTTTTATGTCCAGCTTTCAATCAACAAAACTATCCCATGTAACCCAGGCTGGGCAACTGGACACCAGTAGGCTAACAGCTTATTGATTCAGGGCCGATGGGCTTTATGGTGGTCGCACACAGGCCAGTAGGGGCACATATGCTTCCAACCACTACTGTTAGCATGGGTCACTGGCACAGGTCAGAGTAGGCCAGGTCCTCAACACAGTTATCCGCGGCATATACCCATGCACATTTGATGACATTGCTCAACACAACCAAATCACCTAGAGCCATATTGTACACCACTGAGCAGCACCCATGCCACCGTGTGCAGTTTGTGATCTGTGTTCTCCTATCTGCCCACAGCTCCAATCACTGGTGAGTTTGAGATGGAAACATACAATAACCAAATGTTTCTTAGAAATCAGCACAATGTGTACATGTGAACTGGGGTTGCACTATCGTTGTTCACCAATAACTGAGGCTACACTACCTTTGTTCACTAAAGGTAATAGCACACTTGCTGAAAAGTAAGCAAACCAAATACATGGAGGGTAAGAGCAGGAAAATACTGTGATACCCAAAATGTAGCCTTAGCACAAACAGCTCTTCCTGGTCCTTGAGGTCTTCTCTCAGCTCAGACACAGTACCTCCCTGCATCTCCAAATGAGTCTGTCCACTCCCATCCTCCAAAATGCATTGAATCCAGAGATAATGTTTTGTAAAATAAGCCAATAAAACTGCAATTCAGTACATTTTCCACAGGATTACTCAGGCTGTAGTTACATCCCCACTGAATAATAGCATATATGTAGAGTCCCATATGCAAGCTACACAAACACAAGAAAGAAGACAACATCTCACTTTCCCACTCCTGAGGCTGATTCTCTCTGACTCTGGTTTGCCCTGTATCATGTAAACAAAATGTTCAAGGAACAATGATACCCTAATTGCTCTAATCATTAACCACTGTGAAATTTCTATCTAAGTTAGCTAATGGAAGCTGACATAAGATAGTAATATGAGATTATGCCACTAGGTATCTAAAAATATCCCACCGTGGAGCATGCATGCTAAGAAACCCACCTGGAAGTTACAGCTAAAACACTCACATTTCAGTCCACTATGTTCAAACAAAACAGGACTTGTCTGAAAATAAACAAAGTATTAACAGACAGACAGGAGCACATAAACATACACTAACTCACACAAATTAAGCAAAAATGTCAGTTAATTACTAGCTCGCATAAGAAAAAGTGTCTCACTCAAACATATTCAATTTCAAAAAGCAGAAGGGAATTTAAGAAAGGGTAAAAATCCCACTTATGTAAATAAGTGCTCACTTAAAATCATTTGAAATATGATACTTGTAAAATAAAACAAAGTAAAGAAAACTAATGTTATAAAGAATTATATTCCACAGTCATACGATACTGCAGCAAAAGTACACTAAATACATAATTCATACAAATTTTTCCTCAATAACTTATTCATAATAAAAGAGCTGAGATTTGTCATTCAATGAAGTTTAACAATCTCAGAAATTAAATGTTAGACTTACCTGTAATATCCAGCAGCTGCCAGGTATAAATATCTTTTCTTTTAAATGACTTCAAAAAATTACTCGGAGCACACACAACTCTATATCCAGTGGCTTAACAGGACCATTTCACCTTTCTCAAACTATCCAGGTAGTCTTCATTTATTTTATTTTTATTTATTTTATTTAACATTTATTGACTGGGAAAGTCCAGGCCTTTAGAGAAATGCTCCAGATGCATGTTTTTGAAATGTGGGAAAAAAACAGTGTACCTGGAGGAAAGCTATGCGAATGCAGGCAGAACATGCAAACCCCGCACAGAAGGCACCTCAGCCAAGAATCAAACTAGAGAACTTCTTGCTGTGAGGCAACAACGTTAACCACTGCACCACAGTGGGAGTAATGTAAGAAAGTTGTACTAAACTTGACAATGTGTGTTCTCTACTGAACAAAACAAAAATTCTTTAGGAAGTTTAAAAAAAGCCTCACCCTACTAATAATGGCTTCTACACTATTTGTTATACATAGAAATTATAATCGCTTCAGTTATAAGCATTGATAGTTGAGAAAATTCTCAGACATAAAAAAATTAACCTCTTGTCTCCAGTACATCACCAAAATATATGGGAGCATTTTCCTCTCTATTCAATACCTCATTAAAGAGAATGGATCCTCCTTTCACCACTATTGAGGAATTTTCTGGGCTACTGAAAACTTTTGTTTTAAAAAGTGATTATTTATTTATTTACTTACTTAACTGACATTTGTTAACTGAGCTAAAGCCCTTTTTCAGTGGAGGCCTGGGGAGAAAAGCTCCACAATATAACAACTGATATCTTAGTAGAAGAGAATAGTGGCATACATAAATAGCATATGTGAATACTCAAACCATCAAAGAAAAGAAAAAAATATATCCTAGAACAGACTGTCAAACAAGTAAGAACAATGCTAAAAGTACATAACATACTCTAAAGCAAAAATAATCACAAAAGTTTCACAAAACAAAAATGATCAAAGAGAAGCAAAAAGTTGGACTAACAATAAATGGATATTAAACAGCAATAGTAGGAATTACACACATCTAATTCCACTGATTTTGGAAAAGTTTACAGGGACTAGGAGTAGATAAGAGCAGTAAATGTTTTATAGTGTGGAAGGAAGAAATCTGGTTAGTAGACAGTTACTTATGAGAGGGAGTAACTTATAGAAGTGGAAAATTACACATGAATAAATTTTAATGGTAGGTAGGGGAAAATACAGAAAATTAGGAAAGTTAGATAGGTAGTGAGGTGAAAAGAATAGTAAGTTAAGAGAGAAGGCTAAGAAATAGGTGAGTAGGAAAGGAGTACTGAGAGTGTAGTAATAAGGAGACAACCAGATAAATGAGACGTAAGAAAGTTTTGAGAGCACAGTAAAGGGGCATGGATTACGGGAAGAAGGTAGAGAGATTCCTGTAGGATATTTACATTGACAGGTCCAGGTAACTTTAAGATAGTCATTTAGAGCTTTCTTAAAGTCAAGTGTATGGTCTAATTTTCATGGAGACATGGTAAGTTTGTTACATGAAAGGGCTGGTATATAACTATATAAACTTTTTGTCCAAAAGAGCTCCTGGGTTTGGAAATCTTCAGGTAAAATAGGTAAGTGCTTCATAGAGGTTGAGGGGTGGTGTAGAGGGAGACTAGAGTAGAGATGGAAGGGCAAGAGAAGGGTTTGTGTAAGACGGAGTGAATGAAGGTAAGCTGAGAAAGTTGACGATGGTGAGGGAATTCTAGCCAGCTTAGAGAAGTGAGGGCAAGACAGTGACCTACGCGGCCTGTTGGATGCATATCTAGCTAAATTAGTATAAGTTGTCTGTAGTTTTATAATGAGATTCAATTGTAGATTAGTTAAGATTTGAGAACTATAGAAAGGTAGGGAGAAGTTATGCCTTGGCAAGTGTCTGTCGTGAGTAGAGGGTTAGGAATTTTTTATTTCTGTACAATAGACCTAATTTTTGATGAGTTTTCTTAATACTGTGAAATACATGGAGGTCAAATTTCAGTTGGTCATCAATAATGGCACCAAGAAGCTTAATTTGTGTTTCAGCCTCAATGATAGTGTTGCTTAGGGATGTGACGGTGAAAGTGGATTTGTACTGAGAGAGAGATTTGGGAAAGAAAAGTAGCAAGTTAGTCTTTTCGGGACTGAGTAAAATGTGATTGTTTGTAAGCCAAGTTTCAATGAGGTTGAAGGAACTTTGTGTAAGGGTATGAAGCTCAGGGAGAGAGTCGGAGGTGGTGATGACTGAGGAGTCATCTGCACACTGTATTAAGGATGACTCTGGACAGGAAGTGTATAGGTAATTTATGAAAATATTGAAAAGTAAGGGACCAAGTATAGAACTTTGAGAGACTCCCATCTTAATGGGTAGGAAGGGAGAATAGGGAGGAGAGCCATTTAACGGCTTGTAGTCGGTTGGAAAGATAGCTTTGAAACCAAGAGATGGTATGAGAAGAGAGATTGAGTTGAAGGAGTTTAGAAAGAAGGATAGGGTGAGACATGGTGTCAAAAGCTTTGGAAAGATCAAAAGACAGGCAACCAGCTTGTTATTGTCTCTGGCGTGGGAGATAGAATTTGTAAAAGAGATGAGGGCTGTAGCGGTACTATGGCATGGTCGAAAACCATGTTCTGAAGGTGAGAGTAGGCTGATGGAAATCAGATGGTCTAGAATTTGTTTATGTACACATTTCTCAAGGATTTTGGATACAGGAGATAGTATTGCAACTGGCCTGTAATTGACAAGGTCAGTAGAATTACCACCTTTGTGAATGGGGTATAATATAGGGGGATTTCTTCCATAATGAGGGAACAGTGGATTCCTTTACTGAGCAGTTTATAAAATTAAAAATAGGATAGGCAATAGAATGGGCTGCAGCCTTGAGGTACACTGGAGATAGGTTATCTGCTGATACAGAGCAAGGTTTTAGTTTGAGGAGGAGATTTTTAAAATAGTTTGTAGGGACTGGTTTCAGTGAGAAGGGGTTTTTTAGTGGTAAAGGAGTGATAATACTGTAGGGATCAGTGGTGTTAGCATTTTGGATGAGTTTAATAATTGCATCAATCAAGTAGGAGTTAAAGATTGATGCAGTCTCTTGTGGAGAGTTGTTAGGGCAGAGGTTGGGAGTAGCAGGAGTTCCTGGGTGCAGGATTTGGTTGATGGCACACCAGAATTTCTTAGGATTCTTATATTGTATGGTTTGGGGTTTCAGATAAAAGTTTTTCTTATCTAAATTAATTATTTTGTTAGGTTATATAGTTCTTTAAATGTTTGGTAGTTAGAGTGCAATTTAGTTTTTGCCAACAGCTTCCAAGCACTGTCTCTTTTCTTAATTAGGGAGAGCATAGCTTGGGTGAGCCAAGGGGGAACATCTAGATTTGACCCTTTTAGACTGAGGAGGAGCAAGGGAGTTTACAGTGTTAAGAAATATGGTGTTGAATTACTGGACTGTTTCATCAACAGGTAGATGAAATAGGAAGGACCGATACACTGATGAAAGGATGTTGCTAAATGTGTCAGAATGAAAGTTGAAAGGTTTTCGGCATTCAATAAGCTTATGTGCTCTAGGGAGTTGAGTAGTGAATCTTTGGATACAGATGGGAGAGTGATCACTGATGGCATCAGGTAGGGATTAAGGGTTGTGATAGAGGCTAAGGTGGGAGACTAGTATCCAGTCAATTATAGATGTGGAGTTAGATTTTTTTATTGAAGTGGGTAGGTGTTGAGATGAGCTGGATAAAGCAATATAAGTTATACAAGTAGAGCTTGGGCAGGGAGAATTGATAGCCAATTAATATTCACATCACCAAAAAGGGCACTCTCATTTGGTATGTTGTTGGAAAACCAGGAGAGGATTTGTTCAAGTATAGGTATATTATCTCCTGGAAGTATGTAAATGACAGAGATAGTGTTTTAAGGGTATTCAGTTTGAGATTATCAGTTAATAGCTCAGCAGGGAGGAAGGTAGGAGATGGATTTGGTAGGACAGACAGGATCAGATTGCTGGAGTATTGCTACATCTCCTCGTTACTTGATAGTTCTGTCAAGATGAAGGATGTTATAGCTTGGAAATAGGAATTCCTTATCTGATATATGTGGTTTAAGCCATGTTTCAGAGATGGTAATAATATTGGTTGCGTGTTGAGCTACCCTAGATTGAAATTCACTTGCTTTATTAACAATGTTACGGAGATTAATGGAGTATAATGATAAATGCTTTTGGGTATGGTCAGTGTGATAAGATGTAGAAGGGCAATGTAAGAATAGATGAAAAATGGAGTGGGGTCCAGGATTTGGATGAATGTCACCAGAAATACTTAGGGAATTGCAAGGATATAGTAAACTGATCTGGCCGTTTGGGCAGTTTTTTCCATCTCTTTCAACTTTCTGGTTTAAAAGCCCACACTTGCGCTTGTTTCCCACCTTTCCTGTAACTAGTCTTGTCCAGATACAGATTTGCTGTATCCAGGACTGTATGTAAGCTTCTGAGCCCCGCAAGCTTTCTGTGTTGGAGGGAAGCCTTCTAGCTTATCAGTGGGAGTGGTAAGTACTAGGTAGCCTATCTACCACAAGAGGCGTGGTTTCTGACCCAGAAATTGTAGTTTATTGGCTGTTTGGGTAGTTTTTCCATCTCTTTCAACTTTTTGGTTTAAAAGCCTGTGATTGTGCTTGTTTTCCAACTTTCCTGTAACTAGTCTAGTCCAGATACAGATTTGCTGTATCCAGGAATGTTTGTAAACGTCTGAGGTGTGCTAAAAAGTCTGCTCTTCAATTTTTCCCTTAGATCTGCTAGTTCTCTCCTTTCCTACACTTTTACTAGCTTATTAGTCTAGCACTTTACCAGAATTCTTGTAGCAATTATTGTAGCACACAAAAGTGCTACCAGCACTAACCGTTCTACAAGGAAACAGCTCCAGTACTTATTATTAATGCCAACCCCTCCAGACATGTCTATTTGTCAGTTCCCTGTGCTCTCTCCTATTAACCTGGTGAGCTTGGGCATCCGGAGGCAATGTAGCAACTGCCTCATGTACACTGATAACCCTCTCCTCTTACCTCCCAAGACTCAGATTTGCAAGAGATGGACTTATACATCCAAACTGGAAGCCACACACTCTCCAGCCAAGACCGGAATAGCTGGTCAAAAGGAGAAGGTCAAAACTTGCACCACACCACATGGAAGACATCACCCTCCAGAACACACACCAGAACGGCCTTCACATAAAGACACAAACCGCACACCCACCTTTGCAGAGGTTCTCAAAAATTTACCCAAACAGCAGAGACCTCCAAGGCAGAAACCCACTCAACCACCATAACACAACACTAATCACGAGACACATAACTCTCCTAAACACTGTGCCACTCAACCAAAGCCCCTAAGGCAAAATAGCATGCCCAACACATTAGTCATAGGTGACTCAATAGTGAGGTACACTGATGTCCCACTCACTAGGTTGAATAAGGAGAAAGTAACAGTCACCTGCCTGTCATGTGCCAGGGTCCACCAAATAACACATGCACTCAGGTCTCTCAACAACAGGTACAAATATGACCCTGTCATTGTACATGTGGGTGTGAATGACCTGAGATGTACCTCCCTGGACTACATGAAAAGAGACATGGAGGTGCTCTCAGATTATGTAGCCCAGGCAGATATGACCCTGGTTTCCTATTAGCTTGTCAAATGCTCTTTGATCGACAGCTAATAGACGAAACCACAAAAAGTCGAATGGCCACAATACTTCTCAGGAGGTTGGGATGGTAGCAGTAGAGAAGAGAAGAAAGGTAACCAGAATAGTTCTAAGCTTAAGGTACCTTTATGCTATTCCAGTAATGTGAACTTCTACATGGATATTATAAGCAAACACTGGGGGATATTAACAACAGATAAGGAAATTATGAAGTTAATAGACAGTAAGCCTAGGTTTCTGTTTAGAAACATGAAGTCACTGAAAAGAAGACTTTGTGCACCCAGATACAGGCATACTATGTCGGATGAAACAGGGACCAAATCATGTGAGAAATGTTCCTACTGTGGTTACATAGATACATGCAGTTTGTACATCCTGACCTGAATAAGAGCTATGTATTTAAAGTTCAGACCACTTGTAAGAGTTGACATATTGTTTACCTGGCACATTGTTTAGAATGTAGGAAGTTCTATGTCAGTAAAACAGACAGAACCTTAAAGGGAAGGATTCCTGAAAAAATCTACCATATTGGTAAGAATAGATTTAATGCCCTTGCTAAACATATAAGCAATACTAGCTCTGCACATATGTTTAAGTTCATGGTCATTGCTACAATTTTTGAAAGTTTGAGAGGAAGAGATATCCATAACAGGACAGAAAAGATGGAGGCGAGGTGGATAGTTAGACTTAGATCAGACGTAGGGCATGGCCTAAATGAGTATGTGCCTTAAAGACCAAAACTGAAGTCTAGACCTCTTTTAAGATGATCTGCTAGGTAGTTAAAGGTCTATTTTATATCCTTAATAATTTTAATTTAGGAGTATTTCTGGATTTTTTTATGTAGGTATATATATTCTTGGTATTACAGAGGAAGAGGCTGGCAAAGAAGAAGTAGGATTGTCAAAGAAATGAAGAAAGTAGACATGAGTAAAAGGTGATGAGACGCATGGCAAAGAGAGAGGTAGCGAAGGCAAAGGATAAGGCATATGGAGAGTTGTATGAGAGACTGGACACGAAAGAGGGAGAAAAGGACCTGTACCGATTGGCTAGACAGAGCTGGGAAAGATGTACAGCAGGTAAGGGTGATATAAAGGATAGTGAGGGAAACGTACTCACAAGTGAGGAGAGTGTGTTGAGTAGATGGAAAGACTACTTTGAAGGGCTGATGAATGAAGAGAATGAGAGAGAAAGAAGGTTGGATGATGTGGGGATAGTGAATCAGGAAGTGAAACAGATTAGCAAGGAGGAAGTAAGGACAGCTATGAAGATGATGAAGAATGGAAAGTCTGTTGGCCCAGATGACACACCAGTGGAAGCATGGAGGTGCTTATGTGAAATGGCAATGGAATTTTTAACCAGATTGTTTAATGAAATTTTGGAAAGTCAGAGGATGCCTGAGGAGTGAAGAAAAAGTGTTTTGGTACCTATATTTAAGAATAAGGGTGAAGTGCAAAGCTGCAGTAACTACAGAGGGATAAAATTGATCAGTCACAGCTTGAAGTTATGGGAAAGAGTAGTGGAAGCTAGGTTAAGAAGGAAGGTGATGATTAGTGATCAGCAGTATGGTTTCATGCCAGGAAAGAGCACTACATATGCGATATTTGCTCTGAGAGTGCTGTTGGAGAAATACAGAGAAGGTCAGGAGTTGCATTGTGTCTTTGTGGACTTAGAGAAAGCATATGACAGGATGCCTAGAGAGGAGTTGTGGTATTGTATGAGGAAGTCGGAGTGGCAGAGAAGTATGTAAAAGTGGTGCAGGATATGTATGAGGGTAGTGTGACATTGGTGAGGACTGCGGTGGGAGTGACAGACACGTTTAAGGTGGAGGTGGGATTACATCAAGGATCAGCTCTGAGCCCTTTCTTATTTGCAGTGGTGATGGACAGGTTGACAGATGAGATCACATAGGAGGCCCCGTGGACTATGATGTTTGCAGATGACATTGTGATATGTAGTGAGAGTAGGGACCAGGTTGAGGAAACCCTGGAGAGGTGGAGATATGCTTTAGAGAGGAGAGGAATGAAGGTCAGCAGGGCTAAAACAGAATATATGTGTGTAAATGTGAGGAAGGGTAGAGGAATGGTGAGGATGCAGGGAGTAGAGCTGGTAAAGGTGGATGAGTTTAAGTACTTGGGATCAACAGTTCAGAGTAATGGTGAGTGTGGAAGAGATGTGAAGAAGAGAGTACAGGCAGGGTGGAATGGGTGGAGAAGAGTGTCAGGAGTGATTTGAAGGGTACCAGTAAGAGTGAAAGAGAAGGTCTACAAGAGGGTAGTGAGACCAGCTATGTTACATGGGTTGGAGATGATGGCATTGACGAAAAGGCAGGAGTCAGAGCTGGATGCGGCAGAGTTAAAGATGTTAAGATTTAAACTGGGTGTGACTAGGATGGACAGGATTAGGAATCAGTATATTAGAGGGTCAGCTCAGGTTGGACAGTTTGGAGACAAAGCAAGAGAGGCGAGATTCTGTTGGTTTGGACATGTGCTGAGGAGGGATGCTGGGTATATTGGGAAAAGGATGCTAACGATGGAGCTGCCAGGTAAGAGGAAAAGAGGAAGGCCTCAGATACGGTTTATGGATGTGGTGAGAGAGGACATGCAGGCGGTTGGTGTGAAAGAGCATGATGCAGAGGACAGGAAGAAATGGAAACAGAAGATCCACTGTGGCGACCCCTAACGGGAACAGCCGAAAGAAGATAATGATGATATGTATTCTTGGTATTTTATGATGTATAATGTTATTTAAGGAAGGATTATGTGACTTATTGGATTTATTTAAAGAAGTCATTTATAGTGAGTTGGTATTACACCTGAGGAAGCAGTTTGTGAAAGCGCTTGTGTCTCATTAAAGGATTACTTACACTGAACCTGGAGCCTTGCCTGAGTCTGTATTTCATTCTTGGATACTTAAATACTCACATTTGTTTCGATACATGTACCTGGTGGTTGGTGGCTGTTTTTTTGTGCTTGATTTAACATTTAAAAGTGGCTCTGGGTTTGAGCAATGCATGCACAGTGACTGCAAATTATTGCTGAAGCTACCAACAAGCATACTTCAGCAGTCTCCATGCAAGTAATTAAATAGACAGTATCCCTTCAGTAACAGATGGCAAGTAATGGAAATGTAAGTATAATCACTCATCTTTAGTGACTGACACACAGCAGTTTGGTTAAAAATGTCCATAGATGCATACTGATTGGGGTATCCACCTTTTACAGTCACCAAAACTTAGAGGGTCTGTACCACAAAATGTACAGTTTGTTAGCAGAAATAAACAATGCCAGGAAAGGACTGTACTACAACCTATTTCCATGCCCACATATTAGCCTATTATACAACAGTATGTCAGTCAGATTCTTGCCACAGCACAGGTGGTTTGAGGTGACATGCTGTTCCCCAGCTCACAAGCTGATTGCATATGGGAATGGGGATGAAGATGACTGAGGCAGTTATCAAACAGCCTGACAGAATAACAGTCATAAGTTGGTCACCTCAGCGGGACTCCAAATTGCAGAATGTATAACTCGGCAAGTACACATGCACCTCAAAGCTATCTGTTGTGCTTTGCCTTTTTTAGAGACAACGGCTGTAGCATTTTATAAGGAAATACCTACTGATTCTGTAGTTCTACAAAAAGACTAAGAATCATATGAGGACTGACAGATATACCTAGAGGAATGTGACTAGTACAAACAATTTAGCTTATCCTGAGTGGTGTACTGCTTAAGTCTTATATGCAGTTCAGTGACTCTTGTATACACAAAATTACAGTTGTGTACACTTTTACCATAAATGTAGATGTTCAAGTGTATTCACAGTTGCAGTCATCACACTTGGGTTATCCTGCAAGGGGTAGCCCTCAGTCGGCCCAAATACCAGAGGCTTAGTATTTCTGCGTCAGTTGCTGTCACTCCAGGACTGACGTCAGGTCGTCATTGGTATAAAATCAGGCAGCCAACACCATTACATCAGTTTTTCTTGCCCTGTCAGGAGCCCCCAAATAGGGAGCTAGGTTATGGTGGAAGAACACCACCAGTAGAAAGTAAATACTAAAAATTCCCTGTAAGGAGAGAGAAAGAGAGAGAGAGAGACTGAGATAAGGGGGATGGAGGGTGGGAAACCAGGATTGCAACAGTGAAGACACTCGAACATCTACATTTATGGTAAGCGTACACAACTGTACTATGTTCTTTCTGTTTCACTTTGCAGACATCACACTTGGATTGATTCCCAAAGCTGAAGAAAAGGATGGAGTAAGTCAAGAAGACTGCGGGCTGGCTAGGATACCCTGCAAGACTGCGGTGGCAAAGCCTGCCCTGGATTTGGAGACAGGTGGTAATGCTCGGTGAAGGTATGAACAGAAGTCTATGTTGCAGCCTCCAGGATGCCCCTGGTGGGGACCCCTCTGAGAAAAGCTGCAGAGGTGGAGGTTTCCCTGATGGAATGCGTCCTGACCACCTTTGGGGGTGGTTCCCCATGTTGTTTGCAGCAGAAATGGATGCAGTGTGCTATCCATTTGGAGACTGTTTGGATAAGGCCTTGCCCTCTGCCCCTGCTGCAAAGCTGACTAGCAATTGGTCAGTTTTTCTACAAGATTTAGTCCTATACAAACAGAATCTGAGCTGTATGTGCATATCTAGAGAGTGCAGAATCCTTTCCCCCATGTTTTGTGGGTTATGGAAAAAGGTGTGCAAATGAATGGATTGGTTGAGAGACACACTGGACACTACTTTAGGCATTAAGGATTGGTAAGTCCTGAGAGAGACCCTGACAGCATGGAAAATGATGAAGGGCTCCACAGCCATGAGTGATTGTAGCTCTGAATCTCTTCTAGCTGAAGTGATGGCCAGAAGCAATGCTGTTTTCCAAGAGAGGAATTTTAACTCTGCTGAAGCTGCAGGTTCAAAGGGGGGTAGGGTGAGCTTTTCCAACACAAAGTTAAGGTCCCAAGCTGGCGTAAGAGCTCTACTGGGTGGCCTTAAGTTGTTAGCCCCTCTTAGGAACTGTTTGATGAGTGGATGTGAGAAGAGAGGTGGCTATGTGCTGTAATAAGCTGAGATGGCAGAAGCATGAATTTTAATAGAAGTGAAGTGTGTAGTAGGTCTACTAGGTTATCCAGGATGACAGGTAGGGAGGGGCTTTGATGTTTTGGCTCCCTTAGCCTGGATCTAGGTGCAAAACCTTTTCCACTTGTCAGAATAGGATTTCCTAGTCTGGCCTCATATATAACATCCAGGACTTGTTTGCTTAGGCTAGCAGCTGGAGGAGAGGTCAGAGAATAAGCCAGGCTTCCAGGTTCAGGGTCTGCAATTGTGGATGCATGAATTCTCCATTTTTCTGGGTCAGGAGTGTTGGGATCTGAGGTAGGTGCCATGGTGGCAGGGGTGACAGGCTGCTCAGCAGTGGGTACCAGTGCTGGCATGGCCAGTCTGGGGCAATCAAGATTGCCTTTGGTTTTTCCTCCCTTAATTTGAGCAGGACCCTTGAAATGAGTGGTAGAGAGAGAAATGCATAGATCGAGATGTTTACCCATTGGAAGGATAGAGCATCCACTTTCCAGGCCTTGCTGTGAGGTTCCCTGGTGCAGAATTTGATGAGCTAATGATTGGAGTGGGAGGCACCTTCAGGGTGCCCCATTTCTGGGTTACAAGGTTGAAGGTTCTGTGGTCTAGCTGCCACTGGTGTGGGTCTAGCAGGTTTCTGCTTAAGTTGTTTGCCAGAGAGTTTAGAGAGCCTGGCAGGAATTGTGCAGGTGTATTTGCATGGCTGAGGCCATGTGCCAAAGGGTCATGGCGAGCCTGCAGAGAGGATAAGAGTGATACTACATCACTGTGGTGTTGTCTGTTTTGATCACTAGAGGCCCCATGAAGAGTAGGGGTCTGAAAGCTGTCAGGGCATGCTGAACAGCTAGCATCTCTTTTTGGTTGCTGTGCAGATGTATTTGATTTGGGCTCCAATGGCCCTGAATTGCACCTGCCGTCCAGGTATACACCCCAGGCATAATCTGATGTGTCTGTGGTGAGGGTCTGGGCAGCATGGGATTGTGAGAAGGGAAGTCCCTTGTTGTGGTTGCATGCTGCTGCCCAACAAACATCATCAGGGTATCATAGGTATGATAGTTTCCAGGTCTTGAGAGTGTTGACACCAAAAGCTTTTTAGATACCACTGTAGTTTCCTCATATGTAGTCTGGCATATGGAATGAGTAGAATGCAGAAGGCCATGAACCCTAGAGCTTGCAGGATTTTCTTTGCGGATAACTGGGTTCTGGTGGCTAGTTAAGAGAAGTAGCCTGTCAGTTAAGCTTGTTTTTCTGGAGTAAGGAATGCCATCTGGGATGCTGTGTTCAGGCTTGCTCCCAGGAATACAATTTGTTGTGTGGGGACTAGTTATGATTTATTTTCATTGACAGTATACCCCAGGGAGGTCAGTAGGTTCTTTACAAAGGTCAGGTGCTGTAACAGCTTTTCCTGACTGTCTGCCTGAATCAGGCAATCATCTAAGCAGGGGTAACTTTTAATATTTCTTTGTCTGCAAAAAGCAATAGCAGGAGCCAGGCATTTTGTGAAAACTCTGTGAGCAGTGGATATGACAAAGGGAAATGCAGAGAACTGAAAGTGCATAGACCCCGCCCTGAAACGTGGATATTTCCTGCAAGATTCTCTGATTGGGATGTGTAGGTAGGCCTCTTTTAGGTCTAGGGTGGCTAACTAAGCATCCTTCAAAAGCATAGGAAGAAGCTGCTGGAGGGTTGGCATTTTGAATTTTGGTATCACCAGAAAGGTGTTTAGAATGGATAGATCGTGGATTGGGCACCAGGTGCCCTCTTTTCTGGTTACCAGAAGAGTCTGGAATAGAAACCTTGGCCTATCTGGTCTGCAGGAACATGGTGCTTGAAGAGGAGTAACTCCATTGCTTAGATCTCTGCATTCCCTGGGACTGCTGTCTGGGGGGGGGGGGTCTGCTTCCCCCTCAATCTGGGCTTAGCTGGCCTGGAGGGGGCCGGAAAGGACCAGTGCTTGGAGAGGTAATGCCTACTGAACCTCGGAGACTGGACCTGTAAAAAGCCTTTAACTGTCTGCATAGATTTAGCTTTCTCTTCCATCTTTTTTAAGACCTCTTCTGCCTTGGTGCTAAACAAACTGTCTTTGTTCAATGGTGCATCCAATAATTTTGATGTGACATGGTCTGGCAAGGTCTGTTCCTTAAGCCAAGCATACCTTCTAAGGACAGAACCAGTGACTGCTGCCCTACAAGATGCTTCTAGGGCATCAAAGATGCATTGTAAGCTGTGCTTAGTAACTTGGCTTGCAGAATGCATAAGCTCTTGTAATACTTTATTTTCTGTGCAAGCAGGAAAGGAAGATATTTTTTGTTTGAGGAGTTCCATGGTATGCTGCTGATATTTTAGCATGTGGAACTGACAATTTAGTGCTCTAATAGCAAGAGTGGCAGAAGTGTATACTTTTTTACCCCATCAGTCTAAAGCTCGGAAATCCCTCTCTGAGGGGGTGGAATTCTTAGCTGAGGTTGCTTTAATTCCTTTAGGTCCTTGGGAGATGACCTCTGGGTCAGCAGTAGGATTTTTAAAAGGAATTTGTGAGAGTCAGGGACTCTGTAGTACCTGTCAGGTTTCCTGGTAGCCGAAGGAAGGGTGTCAGGAGTCAAACTGGATTCCAGGAAAACATCATCCACAACATCCAGGACATGAAGAATGGCTAAAGGTCTGTGCTGTGGTAACTCTAATAATTCCCTGAGTCTCTTTTTTGACTGAGGATAGTCCTGACATTCCCATTGGAAATGCTCCCTTAAAGTATGTAGTGTTTCACCAAATGAAAAATCCTCAGAAGGAGAGGAAGAAGGAATGGATTCCTCTGCATCAGAATCCTCATAAGCAGAGAAGGGTTGCATGTCTTCATATTCAGAAACCTTAAGAGTCATCGGACTCCTGTTCAGATAAAACTACTGGGGACAAGTCTCTTTGTCTTTTGGAAGTGGCAGCCTGGCTTCCCCTAATAAGCATAATAAGGTCTTCCGCCATTTTAAGCATTTGAGATTGAGGCATGGAAGCAGGTGCCTGGGCCGGGGTCGTCGTTTTTTTAGGCGTAGTTCATACCTTAGAAACTTGGTAGTTTTAGAAAGAACTGAACACACAAAAGAAGTCATCGGTTTGTGTCAAGTATAGGTAGTGAGAAGAACATCCTCGGAGGCTGGTGCCTGCTCAGCGGCCCCAGACCCATCCAAGGTAGAGACAGCCGCAGGATCCTTAGTCGAAGAAGAGTCTCAAACCAGGTCTCGGTAGTGGCCTGTGAATCCACAGAAGCGGGCATCAGGGGCTGTGAAAGCGCCTCACTGAGGACCGGAGAACTGATGACTAGCTTAACGGAAGCGTCATCAGCAGTTTTGGACCTGTGCGGTCTGTCTCCGTCTTTATCCTTACATTTTTTCAGAAGATCGGTAGTTGGATGGCTTACTGAAGCCATATTGGAATACGAGGACTGAGAGCGAAACTATTTAGCTACAATAAGTAGACGTATAGTTCTGGTGTTGAACAAAGCACAAAAGTGACAGCAAGGGACATCGTGGTCTGGGCCTAAACAGGTGACGCAGTAAGAATGGAAGTCTTGATGTGGTATTTGCTTTCCACAGGCGAGACAATTGTTAACTTTTTCTGACATCGGTTAGAGGAAGAAAAAAGGATCCCCAACAGGGTACTTAGCTTTAGAAGACTTCAACTTCAGTTCAGAAACGAAAACTCAGGTAGTGGCCGACTGGCACTCGTGCAAACTGCTTCTGCTTTGGGCTCCTCGGCAAGAAAGACTGATGTAATGCCGTCTCCTGCCTGATTTTATATCACTGATGACCTGACGTCAGTTCTGGAGCGACAGCAGCCGATGCAGAAATATTAAGCCTCTGGTATTCGGGCCGTCTGAGGGCTACCCCTGGCAGGATAACCCAAGTGTGATGACTGCAACAGTGAAACACAAAGAACATCACTATGATTAAACATAAGGATTCTCATAAGTGTAGGACTCCTTTATTCAAAGGTTAGTGACTGAGTTTTATTCATGTTATCAGAAATTAGGATATATGTTGTAGACAGTCTGGAGAGGTACTGAGCTGTCAAATCATCACTTAGTGTTGAATTAGATAACTTGGCTATGCTGACTGCTGAATAGAGCCCTGAAAGCACAAAATGAACAGAGGGTATAGGGGCAATGTTTAGCTAATGCTGTGTGTGATTAGATCAGCTCCCACCTTCAGAAGATATTTTCCCATATACCTGGAGAGGTTTGGAATGAGGAGTGTGAATCTGTCCTGTTTAAGACTACAACAACAGAGGTGGTGACAAGCAGCATAGGCTTAAAATTATCATTGCTAGTTGTGACAGTAACCCTGAGTTCTGCTGGCAGCCATTACATAGGAAATAAGCTCTTTGATTAAAGTAAGAAGAGGAATCTCTACAGAGTAAATGTTGTTTAGCCTGCGTTTACCCCCCCCCAAAAAAAAATTAAAATAATACCATATGACACTACAGTTCCAAAAAATTAATCTTTATGATCATTGAGTGTACCTAGTGTTAGGTCTAAGAGAGAGGCCATTATTGTACAAGGGCCTCATTCATGTTTGATTGTCTAGTACTTTACTGATACTTTACTACATCTATGGAAGTACCTGTTAAGTAAAGCACCTTCTCGAACATGCTGATATCACCTGGGATGTACTGGGGTACCAAATATATAACCTTTGAGATTTGGGTCCAGTAATGCACCACATACAGCATTTCTGGTCCTGGCCAAGGCCTTTTACATTATTACCCATACAGGCATTATTGACAGACATCTATATCTGAATATAATTCCTTAAGTTGTGTGGTGGTTGTCTGACAGATCCCATGAGGTTAGAATTGCAGGTGTCACTCTGAAAGTAAAAAAAAAGTTATCAGTTGTGTACCACAGGAATGACTACTATTTGGCACCTTTTTCTCAGTCCTTCTGGCCTATGTTATCTAAATGGACATATAGCTGTATATTAAGTGTTAATATTCAAAATTCCACTGAGTTGAAATTGCTCAAGCATGTGTTAGGCCACTTAACCACCTGGTGAAATCCAATGGTCTCTAAATCTGAAGGCATGGAAGATAGTTCATTTTTGTAAACAGAACATTTCCCCATACCTTACAGATAACACTCACCTTTAATCAGACACCATCAAAAGGGATCAAAGAATTCTTATTGATAATTTCTTGTCTTTTGAACATGGACTCTATGTAATAATTCTGGAAATCTTCTATCCGGCTCATTTAATTTCCAAAGGCATTTCCTTTAGATCTAAAGATCTCATCAGACCCATTAATGAATATAACCCACCTTTTGCATATTTGTCAAAACCTGCAAATCAACTTGAGAAACTTCAGATTCCTAATTAAAAAGCTCACTGGGCCTGAAATCATAATTAATCAGGACAGAATGGCAGCTCTTTATCTTTACTCAGTTTCTTAAAGACTTCTCTGTGGGGATCAGTGTCTAGTCTTTCAAGCCGTGAAAGATCCAAACCTCTTTGACCTCTTATTCCTTCACAGAACAAATGGAACCTCAAAGACCTGGTTAAAAGAACTAAATCTTCATCATCAGATAACTAAGACACATTAGTAGTACAGATTCATATACCAACATATTCCTCACCTTTGGAACAAACTTCCACTACATGTGAAGCAGAGTAGCACCCTCGCCACTTTTTTTCTTTCTTTCTTGTTCCCTGCATGCTTGCTCTGTTCTGTGCAAGGTGTATTGAAAGGTTTTGGTAAATAAGTTATACATGACGGTCAATTATTTTATCAGATGTTTTTCTTTCTTTTCTTTAAATGCTTTGTAAAACTTTATGTATTGTGACTACTGCTATAAATTATGATCCTTTTTATTTATTAAACCCACAAAGCACAAACCTAATTTCAGTGGTGACCATGAATGCACTTTTTGTCTTGCACAGACTCAAATACCAGCCAAATTTAGACAGAATGAAACAGTGGATTGCAGGTTAGCTAAAGTTTGGGTTTAGGCAAATTTGACAGATGGAATCAGTGAAATGCAGGTTAAAATTTGGGTTTGTATTTTTAATTTAAATTTGAACAAAATTAAACTTCACTTTTTTGGACAGCAGATTAGTTAAAGTTTGGGTTTAGAAAAATTTAGACATAAGGAAGCAGTGGACTGCGAGTTAAAGTTTGGCTTTAGGCAAATTCAGACAGAAGGAAATCTGTGAACTGCAGGGTAAAATTTGGGTTTAAGATTTTATTCTATGTCTTGATTTTATTCCTGTGGTTTGTCTTATTTAAGCAAATTTAGACAGAAGGAATCTGTGAACTTGAAAGTTAAAGTTTGGGTTTGTATTTTCAATTTAAATTTTAACAAAATTAAACTTTTCTTTTTTGTTAAGTGCCATAGGATTTTTAATGTCCAGTTAAACTACTGCAAGCTCAGGCATTTGGGGCCACAGATTAACATCTCATCATAGCATAGCTTCTCATGAGATTATCAGATTGTCAATATTTGTACCTGAATCTAAGCACCTGGTGTAGGATGGAAACCATAGCCTTCAGAGCTCTCCAACATCAAACGTAAGTGTGCAGCTAGTTCCAAACAATGGTGGCTGCATAAGGCATGGTATACAATATTTATTTATTTTTATTTTATTTTACATTTGTTGACCGGGCTAGTCCAGCAGGATAATTTCCATTTTCAGTGGAGGCCCGGGGAGAAAAGCTCCACAGATTAAAACAAGGTTAAACAAATTGAACATTTACAATAAGTTCCTGTGACATAGACATTGAGTTACCATGCATACTTAATAGTCTAGATCAAGAAAATAGAAAGCATATAGTGCTATCTACGTATTGAGAAAGGCATTAATTCTTTTTAAAACTACACTCCCTTCAGGTCATTTCATACATATTAGTGTATATACAATTTTTTTTTTTTTTGAGAACAGTAGAAACTGTACAGTCATTAGGTCGTTTGAGATCACAGAGAAAGATTGCAGTTTTGAAATAAGGAAGTATGACAGTAGAAGGTAGAATGTTGATTAGTCTGGATTGGTACAAGAGCAGAGCCAGAAGTTGTTAAGATGTACAAGAAGTTGTTTTTTAAAAAGATCAAAGGAGCCTATAGAGGTAATGTGTGAGGGGAGGTTGTTCCATATTTTGCCTACTGAGTTGGAAAAAAGGCAGTTACCTGCAGAATTAGTAATTCGAGTTGTGTTGACTTGAAGCTTTTCAGCAGAGCGTAGTTGTTTCAAGTTATTATAGGGGATCAAGAGGTTACTAAGAGCAGGTGTTTTAGATGGTTGATATAGAATGTTATGTGTTATTAAGAGTTGTTGATATATAATCTTGTTAGGAAGTTCCAACCAGTGTAAGTGTTTTAAGTTTAGACAATGGTGAGTTCTATACTGGGATGCTGTGGCAAAGCGAGCTATATTGTGGTAGGATGTAGTAAGTTTCTTCAGGTTGCTTCTGGAGAGATTAGTGTAAATAGAGGAGGCATACAGTAGGGTAGAGATAAGATGTGTTTGTGCTAAGGTGGTCCGTGCTTCTGGTGTAAGGTAGGGTTTGATTCTGTACAATGAACCAATTTTTTTATTAACTGCTTTTATAGTGTTATTGATGTGGTAATCATAGCTAAGATTATTGTCAATAGTAACACCAAGCAGTTTAGTTGTAAAGTCAGGGGAGATGAGGGAATTATCACTAACATTAATAGAGAAGTTTAGTTGAGAAGATTTGTGGGTAGGTGAGAAAAGTAGTAGTTTTGTTTTCTTGGGATTGAGGAGAAGACATCTTTTTGAGAACCAGTGTTCGACGATAGAAAAGGTAGATTGTGTGAGTGACTGGAGTTCAGATTGAGTGGAAGCTGTGCAAATAATGGTAGAATCATCTGCATATTGTATACATGTAGTGTTTTGGATAGATGATTGGAGGTCATTAATAAAGATAGAGAATAAGAGTGGGCCTAGTATGGATCCTTGTGGTACTCCTAAAGAGATAGGTAGTAAAGAAGATAGACAATTTTTCCAGAGTACTGCTTGTTGTCGGTTTTCAAGATAAGATGAGAACCAGGTTAAGGAGGAGGAATCCAAAGCAAGGGATTTTAATATGTGTAGAAGAAGTGTATGGTTGACCATGTCGAAGGCTTTTGACAGGTCTAGGAAAAGAGAAGAGGTTAGTTTGTTGTTACGATTACAGTTGATAGTGTTGGTAAAAGAAAGAAGAGCAGTGGTAGTACTATGTGAAGGTCTAAATCCATGTTGAGTGTTTGCTAGTAGGTTGTTATGAAGGAGATGGTTAAGTAGGAGATGGTTAAGTGGAGTTCATTACTTCTGAAAGGTATATGACTATAGATATGGGTGGCACTAAAGTTTCTGCACCTACAGTTGATGTAGTGGATCAGTGAACTAAACAAACAAACAAAAATAAAATAAAATATTACTTATTGGGGACTGATATTATGAGTTTCTACATACTGTATGTTTTTAACAGTTACAAATTCCATAAGTTCTGTTGTTTTAATGCAAACTAGGTAAACTATATGGAGATACTGTACTATGATGAAGAGTGTAGTTTGTATGAAGACAAAAGGTTTGTTGTGGGATGAGAGTTGAGTGCCATCACATCACATCACAAGCCTCTTGTTAGCTGAACAGTCTCAGATGCTTCAAGTGCTCATTGGCTGACAGTACTGATGGACATGGACATGTTATACAGGGCTTGGTGTTCGTGCATTTCAATTCTCAAACTGTAAATTACCTATAGCAAGGGCAATCTCACAGTTGCTCATAAACTGCATTTACACCCAGCCACATGAAAGTGCAAGTTCTAGGACACTGGTACATCTTCTACAGTGCTGACTGAATGTATTAACAGCTTGCTTCAGGGATGGCTACCTCTTCATTCCACACTAGATATAGCTTTTTGCCAAGTTTTCACAAGTGTGTGTGTGTTTTGTAGGTACTGTGAGTACGTTTATACTTGCTGGTGTAAATATGGAATGAATGCATGGGATAGCTGATAACAAATGTGTTTGAGTTTGGTATGTAGGTGCTGTGTGTCAGTTGAGTTTGCTGTATTAGGTGGGAGAGACACGTGTGCATTTTTGCATGCGCACTGTATCCAAAATCTTCTGTGCATGATGTGTGCGAGATAGTGGAGTGAATGTGTATTTGTGGTGTGAGTGTGTGTGTATGTATGTGTATGTATATATATATATATACATGGAATATATATGGAACCAACTAATATGGCAGAATTTACTTTGGTCAACATTTGTTTACTCAACAATATTTGGTCAGCTAAGCTGATAATCAACAAGTACGTGAGAGAGCACAGTTCCTGAATCCTGGAGTTAGTACATATAATTAGCAGGGGCTTGGAGGTGCAGGGGGCTGACTCTCCTGTATAAAATATGTTTTTGTTCTTGCTTTTTTTGATTTGTTTGCATGTGCCAATAAATTCCTCTCAATGCATACATGTTGACATGTTAACATTTGCATTGTCAACTTTTTTTGCTGACGTTTAGGTATGCTGATCTTTTTAGTCATTCATATATGTGTGTTTGTGTATGTATGAGTGCATACACATACATACATATACAAACACACACACACACACATATATATATATATATAGATATATATATATATATATATATATATATATATATATATATATATATACTGAGAGAGAGAGAGAGTGATGGGTCTATAACAATATACTGAATGCACATATCACCACATTTAATCTATACTGAGAGAGAGAGAGTGATGGGTCTATAACAATATACTGAATGCACATATCACCACATTTAATCTAAAAAAAACTATCAAACTTTCTTTTTAGTAAAAACACATTTCATCAACTACTTAATCTGATCAAAAGAGAAAAGATACTGCTTTTCCTGATGAATGAAGAAAAAAAATACTAAATTACAGATATAATTTTCTAAATAGCAGTACTGTCAGGGAAATGGCATTTTATACCCAAATATGTAGGGTTGGGATGAAGAGTAGGAACAGAGGTAGAGTTAGGGTAAGCACACTAGTAATGTGATTCAGGGTATAAAAAGGACATTTTCATGTGGCACGTAAGATGATGTTTAATAAGAGCAGTACATAAGTAAAGAAGGCTCCCTAGACACAGACACAGCACATTTTAAAATATAGTACAGTAATGTTATAAGGACTGAAAAAAAAAGTTATGTCTTACCATAATTTTCCATCTGTATTGTTGATCCTCGTTCGGTCATTACGTGTGGGTATCGGTTCCGACCTCGGAACCGAACCGGCCATCTTCCAAGCTTGCGTCAGCTACAAACTCTCAAGCTAAAACTCTTACCCAGAATTTCCCTCTCCCTGTTACCTCAGATTGAGTTTGCAAGTCAAAAGAAGGTAGAGGCTACCTCTGGTCAAATGATCTAATAGCACCGGATGGTGAGATCCACTAGAAGCCACAGGAGGGGGAAGGAGGGAGGGTCATAATGACTGAACAAGGATCAACAATACAGATGGAACATTATGGTAAGACATAATTTCTTTATCTGATATTGTTAATCCTCGTTCATTCCTTACATGTGAGAGAGAGTTCCCAGCTACCTTTATTCCTGGGAGACTCTCATGGAAGGACATTCCTGAGCACCATAGAACCAAAAGATGCTCTTCCCCTGGAGGTCAAATCCAATTTGTAATGATTGATGAAGGTATAAAGGGTAGCCCAAGTTGCAGCTGCACAAATGTCATGTAAAGAAGCTCTGGCATGGAAGGCAGCAGAAGTTGCCACCGACCTAGTAGAATGAGCCTTTATGGTAGTAGGTAATGGAATATTACGTTGTCTATGAATGAAGATCACACAGTCTTTCAACCAGTAAGCCATTGTGACCTTAACAACAACACATCCTAATCTAGGTCCAGAATAGGCCAAAAATAATTGGTCTGATTTACGAGAGGCCTTAATCCTGTTCAAGTAAAAGCAAAGTGGAATGTGAATATCTAGGGTATGTAGGCAATACTCTCCTTTGTATGAATGATTGGGGAAGAAAACTGGCAATTCAATGGTTTGATTAATGGACATTTCAGAGATCACTTTTGGCAGAAAGGAAGGATTAGTTCTCAATGACACTCTATCTCTATGAAAAATTAAATATGGACTCTTGATGCATAAGGCTTGAAGCTCAGAGATACGTCTGGCAGAAGTAATGGCGACCAAAAACAAGGTTTTCCATGACAAATATTTGAGATCACAAGAAGAAGCTAGTTCGAAAGGTGGCATTGGCAAAGCTTGTAGGACTAGTGACAGGTCCCATGGTTGAGTAGGTTCTCTAAAAGGGGGTTTTAGATGATTCACGCCTTTAAAGAAAGTCTTGCATAATTTGTGTGACATAAGAGAGGAGTCTTGGACACCATCATAGAAATTAGATATTGCAGCCAAATGAACTCTAATGGTAGAGGTAGATAGACCAGATTGAAATAGAGTGGCTAGATACACCAGTACTATCGACACTGGTACTGAAAAAGGATCTACCTGTTTTTCTTTAAGTCAAAAAGTAAATCTTTTCCACTTGCTGAGATATGTAATTCTGGTGGAAGACTTATGAGATGCAATAAGAATGTCATGTACTGGCAAAGAAAGATCAGTTTGCCTAGCAATCAAGGGAATTGGAGGAGCCAAGCTGTGAGCTTCAGGCTGTTCAAGTTGGGGTGAATCAGATTCTGCAGATGGGAGATCAACCCCATGGTTAGTTGACCTAGCAGGTGAGGCCAAAGGAAGGGGAACCAAATCTGATGAGGCCAATATGGTGCTATGAGGATTACTTTGCTCTTCAACCGGCGGGCTTTCTTCAGAAACTGGGGAATGAGGGGGAGAGGTGGAAATGCATAAAGTAGACCTGAGGGCCAATCGTGGACTAGAGCATCCCTGGGTGACTGTCCCAGAGGGGGAATCAGGGCAAAATAGTTGTTGCACTTGTAGTTGGTCGGGGACGCAAAGAGAGCGCAGCAAGGAAGACCCCAGCAGTTGAAAATCTCTGCCGCTATCAAGGGATTCAGGGACCACTCATGAGTCTGTCTGCTATCACATTGGAACTCCCGGGAATATGCATTGCTAGAAGAAAACGGCTGGTAGCCAGCGCCCAATGCCATATCCTCATGGCCTCTCGACAGAGTGGGTAAGATTTGGTTCCGCCCTGTTTGTTGATGTACCAGACCACCGCCATGTTGTCTGATTGTATGTCAATAGTCCCAGACGGCAGCTGGGGATGGATGTCTGTCCGTGACATAGCCCCCCCACCCCATCAGGGAGGCGTCCGTGGTCACTGTAGCCCTGGGCTTTTTGGGGGAGAAGGGGCGAGACCATTGTGACGGTTGTGGGCCATCCACCAATTTAAATCCTGTTTGCATCTGTGAGTTACCCGAATCTTGGTTGAAAGAGGGTACTGAAAGGGATACCATTGGATGAGCAGTAGCCAGTGTAGAAGTCTCATGTGAAACCTGGCCAGTGGGACAATGGTTATGGAGGCTGCCATGGAAGCCAACAACTGTAGAACAGAGTGAGCTGTGGATTTCTCCCTTGAAAGGATTGGGATCAGTTGTTGCTTTATCCTTAAAATTCTGTGCTCCAGAATGGATGCTCTGCAATTCTTTGCATTCAAGATGACCCCTATGAATTCTGTGGACTGAGATGGGGTGAGATTGGATTTTTGCCAGTTTATGGTTATGCCTATCCTTTCTGCAGAAAGGAGAGAGTATGCCAGGGCTTCTTCCAATATATGTCTGGTGGGGGTGGAGATGAGCCAGTCGTCTAGGTATGGAAACACTTGGAATCCTTGTAGTTGCAAGTGAGCTGTGACGACTGCCATGCACTTTGCGAACACTCTGGGGGCTGTAGAGAGTCCGAAGGGCAGTACTCTGAACTGGTAGTGACTGGCTCCCGCACGGAAGTGAAGGAATCTTCTTGATGGCCTGTCCACTTTTATGTGGTAGTATGCATCTTGAAGATCTATCAAGTACATCCAATTGTCTTTTTCCAAAAGCGGAAGGATAGACTGTATTGTGACCATCTGGAATTTTTGTACTCTTACAAACTTGTTCAATACACTGAGATCCAAAATTGGTCTCCAGTCCCCAGTTTTCTTTGACACCAAAAATAGTCTTGAGTAGAATCTGGATCCTATCTGGTCTGGAGGGACTATTTGGATGACTCCTTTTCTTAGCGGCTTTGATATCTCTAATGCTGCTTCTTCCCTTTGACTGGGTGGAACGTCAGGTAAGTTTGTTGGGGCAGCAGGACAAAGATCAAAGGGAATATGATAACCTCTGGTTATTATCTTTTGTACCCAAGAATCAGTGGTGATGGTTAACCAGGCAGAAGGGTACAAAGATAAATGACCCCCCAACCACGTCCAGAGGAAAGCAGTTGGGCCGCTCTTCAGGAGTGCTGGTAGGAATGGCCAGGGAAAGAATCCCTGGAACCCTGGTTATGCGGACCCCCTCTGCCCTGAAAAGGGCATCTTCCCTGTGAGTTTACCCCTCTGCCTCTAGGGGAGAACTCGACCTGTGTGTCACGGAAAGGACCCTGAGACTTTCTGTACCATATCTTCCCATTCTTCTGGTTTCTGGAGAAAGCCCGTTGAGGGGAAGAATAAGGGACACCCATGGCAGAAAGGGTCTTACTGTCCTGTTCACATCTGGCCAGTGTGCTTTTAACCTTGGGTCCAAACAATGAAGAGGCTTTGATGGGAGCATTGAGAAAGGAAGCCTTGAAAGGTTCCGTGAAATTGCACAAGTGCATCCAGGTGCTTTGTCTCAGAACAATGCGTGAACTCACCGCTCTAGCTGCTCCTTCTGATGTGTGAGATATCAGTCACATGGAGGAGTTAGATATCGATTCAATGGTGGCTAGCTGAGAGGCCACTTTGTCACGAACCTCATCAGATACAGCACCAGCCAAAGTTTCAGAGAGCTCAGAAATTAAATCTCTTTGAAGCCTGGTAAAGTGTGCCATATAATTCAGGGACCTGAATGCAAAGGACGTTGATGCAAAAGTACACTTCCCTATTATGTCCAGAGCCCGGGACTCTTTGTTGGGCGCATAGACAGTCTGGCTTTCTTCTTCCACCAGATCCTTTTTAGTTGCGGCCACCACCACCAAAGCATCTACAGGAAGACCTTTGGACCAATGGCAGTCAGTAGCAAGAGGGGACAAAATTTTACCTGACCTTCGGGGAATGGCCTCAACAGTGTCAGGAGCCTTCCACGCACGCTGCATGATGAGCCGGACCAGTTCGTCAGCAGGTGGAGTAACCCAGGAGGTAGGGGGCCGGGGGCGAAAAGCCTGCAGGAACACAGACTCTTCAGAGGTCAGGTTCGAGGGCAGCCAGTCACCTCTGGTCACCTCTCTGTTTAAGAATTTCAAGAATATCACAAAAAAATACCTCAGAGGGTGAGCAAGGGGACCCTTCCCCATCATCAAAGTCCGTGTCTTCAGTAAGGGACTCCTCTGTGGAGTCTATGTGCTTCCTCTTGCACGAGCTCTTTTGATGAACTTCCTCAGAGGGAGAAGCTGGGGAAGACAGCGCAAAAGGGGTCTCCTGTGGGAGTATATCCTGAGGCCCTTGCACCCAGTGTCTGCTAGGAGCGACTTGTGTACATTGCGATCCAGAGGAGGGTGGGGAGAGTGATAGAACAGGATCGCCAACCAACGCCAGAGCCTTCTCCATTAGCTAGAAGGCTGGTCCACCTGAAGAGGGATGACTGCCCAGGGCAGGGGTCACCCCCTCTCCTAAGTGGCTCAGCCTGCCAACTCGGAGTCCCTGAATGGCTGTGAAACACCAGATTACATACTCCACAGCTGACATCCTGGGTCATAAAGAAACTCTCCTGCCACAAAAGCAACTGCGGCTCCTTAGTGAGGTCTATAAAGGGAACCATAGAGGGAGAAGACTGTTATATCAAGGGGCTTCAGAGGCAATGAATAAGGAGAATAAGTAGGGGTCTTTGGTAAAGGGTGATCACCTCCCGAGGAAGGATCCGGGGGGGGGGGCAGAATACCTCTGGCCAAAAGCACTTGATCCAAAAGACGCAAGATGTCGTGTTCAGAGAGGCTTCTAGTGGATTTCATGGATGCGGCTGAGGGGAAGTCAGGTCTATCCAAAGATGGGGCAAGCTCGGTGCCCACCTCGGAGATCTGCACTGAAAACAACATGGCTGTAAAAGACTGAACTACAGTTGTCTGCACCGAGGAAATCATTGTTGCCGAAGTCATGGTCTGCAGCTACGATAAGGTCAGTAACGAAGTGGTTGCTGGCACTAAGGCTGGAATGGTTGGTGCTGAGAGGGTAGTCAGTGTTGGGTAAGTTGTCGGAGCCGAACAGGCAATGTACGTTGAAAAATCCATCAACGTCATGACAGTCTGCATCGACTGGGCAGTCGGTGCTGGAAAAGAGGTCTGAACCGAGGAGCCCCTCGGTACCGATATGGGAAAGGGCACGCAAGTCAGTGCCAAAATCACAGATGGCTCCAATGGCTTCGATGACGAAGTTCTAGGTACTGAAAGCACTGGAGCAGAAGAAGTCGAATCCGAACTGGAAAGCTTAGCTTTCTTGGGTCTCGGTTCCTGGGGCTCCCCAGCCAGGGATGAAGGAAGAGACTTGGCTTTTATATGTTCATCACTCTTTTTCTTATGGGTCTTGAAGGGGTTGAAGCCTCTGACCCAGAAATAGCCTCTGATAAAGGAGATTTAAGTAGCCCCTTCAATATTAATTTATGTTTTCTCTCAATCAACGTCCTGTTAGAGAAATTCTTACAAATCCCGCAGGGTAGGTCAACTGTTAAATGAGGCACACCCAAGCAATAGACACACAGTCAATGTGCATCTGAAGTAGGTAATTTATGGCCACAGTCTAAACATCTTTTAAATCCTGGACTACCTTTTTTATCTGCCATGATAGAAAGAAAGAAGGAAACCCAGAAAAAATACCAGCAATGGAACAAGAATTACCCGAAGGTATGAAGGAAATAAGAAGTTATGTACCTACCATAACGTTCCATGTTAGTTGTCTTCTCTCGCCTTCTTTCTTGCTTGATGGGTTCGGAGCCGATCCTCGGCTCCGACTCGGCACTTGCTAAGCTCGAGAGTCACTTTTACCAGCTCGAGGCAGCCCCATATCCCATGATGCAAGGCGGTAAGTACCCAGATCTCGTTTGATGACAAAGGGCAATAGCACCAAGCATAAAAACACTTCCAAAAGGAAGAAAGAAAACTTACAGGATGGAAGAAGGACCAGGTCTGAATGGTCTTCAGCATAATAATTTCTTATAGAAAGGTCTGTCCAGGCCTGGGGAAGGAGGGAGGGTCGAAGAAAGAAGAGAAGACAACTAACATGGAACGTTATGGTAGGTACATAACTTCTTAATGTTAAGTTGTCAATCTCGCCTTCATTCTTGCTTGATGGGACCGCGTCCCTAGCACCTCTATCCTGGGTGGCTCAATGGAACAGACTCTTGAGGACTGTAGAGCCAAAACTGTCTCTGTCCCTGGAGGCCAAGTCCAATTTGTAATGGGAAACAAAAGTATGAGGAGTGGCCCAAGTGGCCGCTGCACAAATAGTGTCTAAAGGAAGTCTAGCTTGAAAGGCTGTAGAAGTAGCTAAGCTCCTAGTTGAATGTGCTTTAGGTTTTGAGCACAGCTGTTTTCCCCTGAGAAGATAAATTTCAGAGATGACCGAAGAAAGCCATCTAGACAAGGTCACTTTAGAAACAGGAAGGCCTTTCTTATTATCCGTGATAGGAAACAAAAAGTTGATCAGATTTCCTAAATTTTTGTTCTGTCCAAATAATATCTGAGTTGACGGTGGACATCAAGATAATGTAGTTTTTGTTCGGCTCTGTCTGAATAGTTTGGGAAAAATACAGGGAGATCAATGGATTGATTCAAATTGGTCTTTGAGGCGACTTTAGGCAAAAAGGTCGGATTAGTTCTCAATGATACTCTGTCTTTGTGAAAAACCAAATAGGGGGGTCGAACCGATAGAGCATGAAGTTCAGACACCCTCCTGGCCGATGTAATAGCCACTAGGAATAAAGTTTTCCAAGAAAGAAATTTCAGGGAACAAGAAACAGCTGGCTCGAAGGGGAAGAATCAAGGATGTCAGCACTAAATTTAGATCCCACTGAGGAGGAGGATTCCTGATTGGAGGCTTTAGCAGGAAAATTCCTTTCAAGAAGGCCCTGCAGAGCCTATGGGACATAATATTGTGATCTGCGATCCCGACATGAAAGTTCGAGATAGCAGCCAATTGAACTCTGACTGTGGAAGAAGAGGAGCCTGCATGAAAAATCTCTGCTAAGAAGTCCAGGACTGCCTGAACAGGGGCAGTGAAAGGATCAATACTCTTGGCCTTAGCCCAATAAGAGAAATGTTTCCATTTGCTTGCATAAATCCTCCTGGTAGAGGATTTTAAAGAAGCTACTATGATGTCTCTAACTGGGTTAGAGATCAAAGGAAGCCTGGCTAAGGAAGGAAGTGGAGCAACCATGCTGTGAGGTTGAGAGAAGGGATAGACCGGTGCAGCTGACCGGATTGGTGAATCAGAAGATCTGGCACTGGGTCCAGATGCCACGGCTGCACCAAAAGGTGACGATGGAGGAACGGGAACCAAACTTGTCGAGGCCAGTAAGGGCAATGAGAATCAATTTGGCTCTCAAAACGGTTGCCTTCTGGATAACTTGAGGGATCAGAGGAAATGGAGGGAAGGCATAAAGAAGTCCCTGGGGCCAATCCTGGGTCAGAGCGTCTCTGGGGGGATGGCCTGGAAGAGGGAAGAGAGAGAAGAAGTCTGGGCATTTGCTGTTTTGGGGAGTAGCAAAAAGATCGCAACATGGACGACCCCAATCCAGAAAAATCTCTTCCGCTATAGATTGCTTGAGAGACCACTCGTGAGGCATGAGAATAGCTCTGCTCAATCTGTCCGCTACAATGTTGGTTTTCCCAGGGATATGCGTTGCTACCAGAAACCGATGAGAGGAGATTGCCCATTGCCATAGTCTGAGCGCTTCTCGACACAAGGGATAGGACTTGGTTCCGCCCTGTTTGTTGATATACCAAACTACAGACATGTTGTCTGTGTGGACTGCAATTGTCCCTACGGGAAGAAAGTCGTTGAGGGCTTGCAACGTTAAAAGCACTGCTCTCATCTCCAGGACATTTATGTGCAGGTGGTATTCGAACGGCTGCCACGTCCCATGAACCATCCTGCCCTGATAATGACCCCCCCACCCGATCAGGGAGGCATCCGTGGTGACAGTGGCTACCGGGATGGGGTACAAAGTGTCTGCCTTGGTGAACCTGGGGAGATGTGATCCACCACGCAAGATGATCTTTGCAAGTCTGTGTCACCAGAATCTGGTGACGCATTGGAAGTTGTTGGTACGACCACTGTGTGAACAGCATCCACTGAAGAAGGTGCATGTAGAAGCGAGCCAGGAAGAAGAGTAATGGCCGCAGCCATGAGGCCTAATACTTTTAGAACCATTCTGGCCTGTACTTTCTTGTTGGCTAGAATGATCCTGACATGACTTTGAATGTCTGAAACTCTTTGTTCTGTAAGGGTAGCTGACATCCGAACAGTGTTTAAGTTTGCCTATGAAAGTAATAGACTGGCAGGGCGATAAGGATGACTTTTCGAAGTTTATCGAGATGCTCAAAAGAGTACAAAGCTTTATTGTGTAATCCCTGGCTTGAATAAGCTGATGCCTGGTGGTGGCTGAAAGGAGCCAGTCGTCGAGATACGGAAACACCTGGAATCCTTGACGTCTCAGGTGAGCCGTGACCACTGCCATGCATTTGGTGAACACTCTGGGGCTGTAGTGAGACCAAAGGGCAGGGCTCTGAACTGGAAATGACTGGACCCCAGCCGAAAGCGGAGAAATCTCCTGGAGCATCTGTGAATTTTGATGTGATAGTACGCATCCTGAAGATCTATTGAGCACATCCAGTTGTCCTTCTGTAAGAAGGGTAGAATTGACTGAAGAGTGACCATTCGAATCTTGTCTTCCTCACAGACTTGTTGAGTCTGCTGAGATCCAATATTGGTCTCCAGTCTCCCGTCTTTTGGGGACCAAAAGAACCTTGAGTAGATTCCGGGCTCTGAATGATCTGTCGTAACTGGCTGAATGGCTCTTTTTTGCAGAAGTTTTAAGACTTCTAACTCTGCAATTTCCCTTAGACCGGGTGGTACATCTGGAAGGGAATTTGAGTGATAGAAAGGACTTTCCTCGAAAGGAATTTTGTAACCCTCGGATATGATCGACTGTACCCATCTGTCTTGAGTGAGGGAACGCCAGGCTTCTGGGTACAGCGATAGTCTTCCCCGACTGCCTCCAAGGATGGACAGCCGGGCAACATCTCAGGGATGCTGAAAGGGCTTGTCAGAGAGAGGCTCTCTGTTTCCCAGGTTTTTTGGACCCCCTCTGCCTCTAGAGCGGCGTCTGTTGTTGTTACCCCCTCTGCCTCTAGGGGTAAACTGACCACGTGAATCCGCGTGACTCCTTGGGATTTGCGGAACCACATTTTGCCACCTTTCTGTCCTTTGGGGTAAGGTCTAGAAGGGGTGGAAAAACGGACTCCTATGGCAGAAAGAGTCTTGCCGTCCTGCTCACACCTGGTCAAAGTTTCCTTCACTTGAGGGCCAAACAAAGCTGACCCATCAAAGGGAGAATTTGTGAAGGACGCCTTAAAGGGATCTGCAAAGTCACATAGCCGCATCCAGGCTTGGCGTCTAAGGGCCACACCTGTACCTGCGGCCCTACTCGCTCCATCAGCGGCATATGATATTAGCCGCATGGAGGAGTTTGCAATGGAATTAAGGGTTCCTAGCTGCGAAGCAATTTTTTCCTGAGCTCCTGCAGCTGTAGGATCCTGTACAACATCACCTAGCTCCTTAAGGATATCCCTTTGGAGTCTGGTGAAGTGACATAGGTAATTCAGCGAACGCATAGCAAAGGTCGCTGAGGAAAACATCCGCTTACCGTACCTATCCATGGTCCTAGAGTCCTTATTAGGAGGATGGACGGTGCGGAAGGATCTGCAAGTTCCTTCTTGGTGGCAGCAGCCACCACCATGGCATCAGCGGGACACCCTTAGTGAGGAATTGCTTATCACACAGGGCAGTAATAAATTTTGAAGGCCTCCTAGGGACTGGCTCTACAGAGTCAGGAGCAGCCCACGCCTTTCGGGCAATAACTTGCATAAGGGGGTCGAAAGGCGGAGACACCCAGGAGGTGGAGGGCCGAGATCCAAACGCCTCTAGGTATACTGACTCATCCTCAGAGGGATTATTGGTGGGCCAGTTTCCCCTCTGTCTAAGGAGTTCTAGGATGTCTGAGAAGGAGACATCCTCAGAGGGGGATCCCTCTGACTCATCTAAGTCAGTATCTGAAGTGATAGACTCGGGGGAGTCTACATGTTTCCTCTTACAAGTCCTCTTTCTAGGAGGATCTCCCGAAACATCAGGAGAATCCTCGGAAGAGGGGGATATTCCCAATGGGGAAACCTGAGGTGGAGGATCTCTGGGTCCTGTAGCAAGAGAAGTGGCAGAGATGTCAACAGGCACTACAGAGGGAGGAGCTAAGGGAACAGACTGCTGGCTGATACCAGTGGCCAGCACACTCTTCATCACCTCGAATGCTCCCGTCCCAGGAAGGTCCGAGAGAACCCGTTCCGAAGAGCTAGGAACTCCAGGGACCACCGAAAGGGAAGTCTCCGAGGCAGATGTCGGAGCCGAGCTCACCAAGGCCGAGGCTCCAAGGGGAAGAGCGGGTTCGGACAAGGGTCCGATGCCACTCACCCCCTCGGAGGAGACCATGGAAGCCCGGCCACCGAATCCCTCTAAGGAAGGTCTCGAAGAGGAGATAAGAGTAGAGGCTGAAGGAACAGAAGGGGGTATCTGTCCCTCAGCCGTAGCAGTAACCATTCCCGAAGACTCCAACTCCAAGCTCTGGGGTAGAGTTGAAGGAGGAACTGCAATGGGGTGTGGACCAATAGCCATCTGTTGAGACGGACTATGTAACATTTGGGCCAGTGCCTGTGACTTAAGTAATCTACTGACCACTCTCTCTAAATCATGGTCAGAAAGCCTGGATGACATTGAAGATCGGCTCCGATGGCTCCGTTCGAGAGGAGAGGTGAAGCCGAGCCGAAAGTATCGGCTCCAAGGAAGGAGACCTAGACCTCTTCCTCGAAGGAGCCATCGGAACCGATGAAACTATTGAACCTGTCGGAGCCAACAACTTATCGGAGCCGACAGGTAGCCTCGATGCATCGGCTCCAGCCGGAGCCGATACAGCCACAAAAGTAACGGTGTCGGAGCCGATCGGAGCCGACACCGATGCCTGAGCCACATGGTGGTCGGAACCGATCGGAGCCGACACCGGTGGTCGAACCAGAATCGGCACCGATACCCATCGGTCCCGAAGGCTTAGTTAAGCCAGAATCGGCTCCAGCCGAGCGAGCTCGACTCAGAACGAGTCGGAGCCGAGGCCGCAGGCTTGGACACAGAAGCCTGGGCCTTGGAAGACTTAGCAGTCTTGGATGGAGCCGACTTAGCCGGAGAGCCCTCCGGCTTAAGAAGGCCCCTCAAAATCAACTTATTTCTTCTTTCCTGCAGGACTCTCTGGCTGAAAGAATGACAAATAGCACAGGAGTCCTGCAGGTGAAGAGGCCCCAGGCAATACAGGCAAGAAGTGTGACCGTCTGTCAGAGACATTTTCTGACAGCACGAGTCACACTTCTTAAAGCCTGAGACCCTTTCTTTAGACATGGTGCAAACACAGGCACACACACCAGTCAAAGAAATTAAATTAAATATACCAAAAGGTATAACTAGAAAACACACACACACACACCCTAACAGGGGGGGGATGGGATGGGAGAAAGTCTGACTAAAAAAATAAGAAGAGACAGATAATTTTCTGTCAGAAAATGTTTAAAACTAAAATAAAACTAACAATTAAGGGTTTTTTTGTTAAAAGGGGCTAAAATAGCAAAGTAGCAAATCACTTACCAGGAGATGGTAAAAGGAGGACCTCATAAGCGAAGCGGCAAACGAGATCTGGGTACTTACCGCCTTGCATCATGGGATATGGGGCTGCCTCGAGCTGGTAAAAGTGACTCTCGAGCTTAGCAAGTGCCGAGTCGGAGCCGAGGATCGGCTCCGAACCCATCAAGCAAGAATGAAGGCGAGATTGACAACTTAACATGGGGGATTACCAACTATGTTAAAAAAAGAAATTACCTCGTGGTAAAGAGGAGGAAAGCAACAGAAAGGATTCGAGAAAGGATAGTTGCTAAAAGCGATAAGGTAAGCGAAAACTATCTAATAACATTTCTGTTACTTAGCTCAAGAGAAGTAGCTTGACATGACCAAATGGCGATGCGGCAAACAAAATCTGAGGTAACAGGGAGAGGGGAATTCTGGGTAAGAGTTTTAGCTCGAGAGTTTGTAGCTGACGCAAGCTTGGAAGATGGCCAGCTCGGTTCCGAAGTTGGAACCGATACCCACATGTAAGGAATGAACGAGGATTAACAATATCAGATCATCTGTTTTTGTCTTCCCATGGGAGCAAATATGAAAATGGAATAGACTACAGCAAGGTAAATTTGCAATGAGATGGGACTTATGGCAATATTAACATCATCATCAACCTCCCTTTTCTCATTTTCTACAAGGGATTGGGGTGTCACGTCAACTGTTGACATTTCTCTTCTTTTAATGCCACTACCAGCCTCGACAGTCATGTCTATCTGTCATAGGTCTTTTCTCACACAATGCATCTATCACTTTGCTGGACACCTTAATTTTCTCATGCTTTATTCCTATACATCCCAAACTATCTTTACCAGACTGTATCCTGCTTTCCTGCACATGTGCCTGAACCACTGTAATCTGTTTTCTTTGATCTTGTCTGCAGTTGGAGATACTTTGGCTTCTGCTCCAATGTCTTCATTTCTTCATCCGTCCCACAGTGTGCATCCCCTCTACCTTCCTGAACTACTCTGCCTTTACTGCCCATGTTTCTGTACTGGAGAGTAGTAATGGTCACAACACTGTTTTGTACACCTTACTTTTCAGCTACTTTGGCATTCTTTTGTTGCACACTACTCATGACACACTGTGCCAGTTAGCTGTAGCACCTTTGATTCTTGCTTTGACCTCTTCATTCAGACTTCCCTAATCTTCAACTCCCCCTCCCAGGTATGTGCAGCTGTTAAACCTGTTCTACTATTTTCCATCTTTCTCAATTTATTGATCTGCCCTGTCCAACCTGTTTGCTAATGCAGTCCATCACTAGTATGAATAGCAGTGGGCTGAGAGCTGAATCATTATGCACATCCAATCCCAGTGGGAATTCTGGTGCGAGTCTGAACACTTTTCATTTGTGTCATTGTGTACCAGAACATGGCCTACACTAATTCCACCACTGTTTCTAAGCCTTCTAACAAGCTAGGTGGTATTAGCCAGAGTCATGTCACAGAGAGATAAAGCCCTAACTAGACCCCCGGCAACCCAGGTTTTATTGGCAGCTCCGGTACCTGAGATATTTGCAGAGAGGGATGAAAGGGGAGGGCATTTTTCTGGGCATTCCTTTCAGGGAGGAGTGGCCCATACTGGGCAGTGGCCCTTGGACATAAACAGGAGAATATGGAGGGAGCACTCCCCAGGTGAAGTGTCAGTGGCATGACCCCCACAGGGACCCATTAGTTTCTGTACTGGCCCTTCCCTTAGAATAGAAATAATCTTGGTCCTGTAGAAAAGACTGTCAGGCACGGCAATAGATAAGGACACTGGGATAAGCCAAAAAGACTGAAGCAGAAGGGGAATAAAAAAAAAATCACAATGGGTGGTATTGTTTTGAAACTCGTATAAATTAAAGAAGTTGAGATGAAAAGTGAATGGTGTTCATTTAAATAAAGAAAAAGAAACTCTGTGACTCTTGTGATCAATAGGTTATATCTTCTACAGAAAAAGAATTAGGAACTATGGTCACATAGTGGCTCCTAAACTGATGGAAGAAATATTTCTTTATGCATAAGGGCTGGGTCATGGGTTGGTCTGCATATTGACTTGGGGGAGGGGGGTTTTTCCCTGTGGAAACAGACTACGGAAAACACTGTGCATTGTGCCCAACAGAGTAGACTTAAACCAAGATGAGAATGAAACAAATACTGTTATTCTACCAACTTTCTAAGTTTATAAGAGCACAATTTAAAATGTGTCCATATTTTCAGACCTTTGTCCCCCATTCTGTTAGGATTTGTCCAGATTTTTTGTTTTAAGAGGTTGAGAAGTATCAGGTTGTGAAAGTTGCTGGTATTGCCTCTGAACATATAATATTAACAAGTGGCGTATGCAAGGATCAGTGCTGGGTCCTCTCCATGATTTACATGCATCCAAGACATATCCTAGAAGTGTAAGGGTAAGGTTGCTGATGATGGCAAGCTTGGCACTGCTAACTGCTCAGACACTACTGCTCCAAGAAGGGCTGGAATATACATATGTCTGGTGTGCTACAAACAGTTTCAAGCTAAATGCAAAATGTTCATCACGGTAGCAATGAACAACAACAAAAAAGCTGCTTCTATCTTATATGCTGGAAGTGATACTCTTCTTTAGACATATACCACTGTAACAGATTGAGGTATTTATGTAGACAATTCTCTCTCTAATTTGATCATCATGTTTCTAGCATACTCAGTACATTCTTCTATTTGATTAGTTAGCTTCCAAGGGAATGTCTTCAGGATCCAAAGAACGCATCTTAATACTGTATCATTCTTTTATCAGATCCATCACAAAATACAGTGCCCCCTTTGGTATGTATAAATCCAAAACTGCTGCTCAACTGGAAAGGCCCTAACCTTTTTAGCTAAGAAAATTAAAGGCTTTAAATCATTCAACTATCCTGACACATTAGAACAACTCTCTTTATACTGAGCAGTATACCAGATTTTCTAAAGTGACATGTGGCTCATTTTTGAGCTTTGAAAGACCCTTTCCTAGCTGACTTCTAATTTCTTTTGAAAACTAGTAGGTCTAAGGACACCTAAAATATGAATCTAAGTGTATATGAACACACAAACAAGACTCACTGGAGAGAGTGATTTCTAACTCCTATCCTATGGAAACTGTTTCCACTACAGTTCAAACACAGTACTTAACTTCTACTTCATCTGCCTTTAAAAGTACTCTTGATGGATGGATGGATGCATAGGCACACACTTATGCCAGGGTTACCAGGTACGACCATGCTTGAGCATTATCAAGTGCTTGTAAAAGTGGCAAGAATGTGTATCTATGTATACTCAGAGGCTCTAAATAAAAATCTGCAAAAGCAACAGAGACCTCCAAAGCAGACATCCAAGCAACCTCCACCCCCCCAACACAAACCATGAAACATATACTTCACAAAACCAGTATGCCACACAATCACAGCCCTTAAGGCAAAACAACATACCCAACACACTAGTAATAGGTTACTCTATAGTCAGGCACACTGACGTCCCACTCACTAGGATGAACAAGGAGAAGGTTACTGTTAGTTGCCTGTCGGGTGCCAGGATCCGCCACAAAACACAAGCACTCAGGTCACTCCAGAACAAGTACAAATATGACTCTGTCATTTGTCCATGTTGGTGTGAATGACCGGAGCTGTACCTCCCTGGACTACATGAAAAGAGACATGGAGGAGCTCTCTGATCACATAGCTCAGGTTGGTATGACCCTGACACTGAGTAGCATCCTGCCCTCACCAAGAATGATACCACAGTATAGAGAAAATATTATCAATTTCAACAATTGGCTAAGCTTCTTGTGTCATTCAAAGGGGATTCAGTGTCTGTCAGCCTGGGATGACATGTTCAACAAGCCACGCTGCTTTGCTAGAGACAGCTTGCACCTGTGACCCTTAGGCTTTCGAATACTGGCCAAGGCTCTTGCCACCCCCACAGTGCCTTTTTTAGGCAAGGCTCAAAAGACAAACCCACCACCATAAACAGCACAACTAACAAAAAACTGAGGGTAATGCTGCTCAATGCCAGAAGTCTACACCTCAAAATGCACGCACTCGAGGCACTCCTCAGTATGGAGAAAATTAATAAATGTGTAGTAACAGAAACCTGGTTTAAGGCTCCAGAGAGCACCCCAGCACTACCAGGCTACAACTCATACCATACATTTCGGCCACAAAACTCAGACTGAAATATAAAAATAAGGGGAGTATCCATATTCATCAAGGATACCCACACCTCCAGGTTAGTGGCACAGCACGATGCTTCAGAGATCATCCACGTGCAACTAACAACAGGCAAAACTGCTATTCAAATTATAGCTTGCTACAGATCACCCACCATGTCCCAGGACCCCCACTCCACATTCCTGGAAACACTGGGAAACATAAAGGTTCTACCAAACACCCTGATATTGGGTGATTTCAATTATCCAAACATTAACTGGGAGAACTACTCAAGTACGAACTCCCTGGCCCAACATTCCCTAGATTTTATAAACTCAAATGCCCTGGATCAACTGGTCAACACCCCCACCAGAGGTGACAACATATTGAACCTGGTCATCACCAACATGGGCAACCGGTGTTCCACACTGGATGTCAACCCTCGCTGGTTAGATCTGACCATAAACTAATCACTCTGGATATCCACATACCGCCACCACCCCCGGTCAAAGAAACCACCGTGAAAAACTTTTCAAAAGCAAACTTCACGTTACTTAAGACCAAGGTGGGAAGTTTCAAAACCCCCATGCTAAAGGATAACGCTGTCCAAGCTGCAATATCCTTTACTAAAGAACTCTACGGGCACCTACAAGAATGCATAGATCGTGCTATCCCAAACAAAACCAAGACTCACTCCTCCAAGAAAAGGAAACCAGTCTGGTGGACCACTGCCATAAACAAGCTATACAATAGAAGGAGGAAACTAGTACAGAAAAGAGTAAAATCCCAAGAAGGGAAGACATCCCTGATCAGTATCAGCAAGAAACTATGTTCCCTCATAAAATCATCCAAGGCTAGCTTCGAAAGAAAAATTGCCATGGACTCCAAAGATAACCACAAGGCATTCTTTAGCTATGTCAAGAAAATAAGTAGCAATTCTCAGATCTGCTTTGAGTTAGTGCAGAATGGCACAAAATACACTGAACCGACCGATATAGCCAACATGCTGGCAGACAGGTTTAGTGCAAAATTCACCCCCCTCTTACCCCCAAAAGGGCCCATAACTATACCAAAAGAATGTAGTGCCCATGAAATCACAGACACTCAGGTTAAAACAGCCAAAAACACAGCATCAAATGGGACCGGACGGTGTCCCAGGTTGTGTCCTACATGAGCTCAAAGATGAACTAACCCCTCAACTAAACACGCTGTTTAAACTCAACATCTCTACAGGCTACGTGCCCACAGAATGGAGCACAGCAACAGTTATTCCATTTCACAAAGGTGGATCCACAACGGACCCCGGAAACTATCGCCCTATAAGCCTAATTAGCTTGGTCTGCAAAGCTATGGAGCGCATCATCATGGATCTCATTAACAGAGACATTGGAAACCTCCAAACACTGGACCCAACCCAGTTCGGCTTTGTTAAGGGCAGCTCATGCCTTCTAAACCTGGTGGACTTCTCTGAGATAGTTACCAAGGCTACAGACGAGGGAAAGGTGGTACACACAGCCTACCTAGACCTCGCAAAGGCCTTCAACACCATTCCCCACTCAGGTATTATAGACAAGCTCAACAGCCTGAACATAAACCCCTAGGTCACGAGATGGGTTGCCAACTGGCTCATGGATAGAGCCAACATGGTAAGAGTTGCAGGAGCTAGGTCTGACTCTAAACTAGTTACAAGTGGCATTCCCCAGGGCACAGTCCTAGGACCCCTTCTGTTTGGCATATACTTCTCAGACGTACAGGCAAGCACAGGAAAACTAAGGCTCATCAAGTTTGCAGTCGACTGCAAACTAGGGGCTATAATAGACTTTCTGGCTGACACAGACATCCTCCAAAAGAGTTTCACTGAGACAGATACATGGTGTCAAAACCATGGTCTCAAGCTAAATGCCAAAAAGTGCTTAGTCGTCTCCTTTGGAAAAAATAAAGTACCCACAAACTACCACACAGGTGGTAGCCCCCTAAATACAGAAGACGTGGATCTGGGAACCCAAGTAGATAGTAACCTCTCCTTTGATAATCACATTGCCAAAGTGGTTAGAAAATCCTTCTATGTGGCCACCTAATCACAAAAGTGTTTGCATCCAGATCGAAAGAGGTCCTTGGGCCCCTCTACGCATCACTCATCAGACTCATCATAGAGTACAATGCCTCATTTGGGATGTACCTTACAAGACACCTGCAACAACTGGAAAGACCACAGAAGTTCCTCACCAAGAGGATCACTGGACTCAAGCAGATGCCCTATGCAGCTCGACTAAAGAAACTCCAGCTGTACTCGGTTGCATACCACCTACTTAGAGGTGATCTCTGCCTGACATACAAGGCCATGTCCAACCCAGAATTGATGGACATGCTCCACCTAAAGAAAACCATATCCCCCTGAGCCACATGCTCCAGGGATCTAAACCTCACCACAACAATAAACAGGACATGATGGAGGGATAGATTCCTGTCCCAGAGACTTCCCATGTTCTGGAACAAGATTCCAATCTACATTAGGCAGAGCTGCTCGCTAACCTTCTTCAAGAGAAACCTTGACGAGTGGATGGGAAACAGAAAGTTTACCCCAGGGATCACTTCAATGGCTCTGCTGGACAGAGGGACAGGGAACTAATCTAAGGGGGCGGCGAAAGCCAACACATTCCGGCTAGGCTTATAAATGCCTCCGGGCAGATAGCCTAGTACCTACCTATGAACCTATAACATGGCATCCTATGGATTCTGTCATCACTTGCCTACTACTGGTCTTGTTTTCATGTTTGTCCAGCTTCATTGCAGCTAGGGTTCTGTGAAACTGCATAAAAACTTCATCTAAATATAAGAACAGGCACCTTTATATATATATATATATATATATATATATATATATATATATGGATCTACTTTGTTTTGTTGAATTTTATTTCACAGAATTTCATTTCACCCCGACCACATCGCTGAAAACTCAAATTACTGAAAACTCATTTCACTGAATCTCATTTCACTGAACTGCAGTTAGTATATATGTCACTGGGTAGAGTACTGCAAGGCAAGTTCACAGGTTCATAGGTTGGTACTAGGCTATCAGCCCTAGGGGCTATACAAGCCTAGCCATAACAATTCCCTGGATATTTCTTCCCACAATAGTTACTTCTCTGGACCCATGTCTAGCAGGGCGATTGACGTGATTCCCTGGGGTGAATTTCCTCTCTCCCATACAATCATCAAGGTTCCTATTGAACAGGGCCAAGGAGGTGCTCTGCTTGACATGTATGGGCAGTCTATTCCAGAGTATGGGGAGTCTCTGGGTCAGGAACCTATCCCTCCAACATGTTTTGTTCATTGTGATGACAAGGCTTAGATCCCCGGAGCATGTGGCTCTGACGGATTGGGATTTCTTAAAGTGGAGCATGTCCAACAGCTCAGGGTTTGACATGGCCTTGTATGTTAAGCAGAGATTGCCTCTGAGTAGACGATATACCACAGAGTACAGCTGGAGGTGTTTTTAGACGGTCAGCATAGGGCATCTGCTTAAGGTCTGTGATTCTTTTAGTGAGGTATTTCTGCGGCCTTTCCAGCTGTAGCCGATGTCTTGTGAGGTACATACCAAATGGGACGTTGTACTCTATAATGGGTCTAATGAGGGACGAGTACAGTGGGACAATGAACTACTTTTTTCTGGATGAAAAGCCTTTAGTGATGAGGTGTGCCACAAAGAAGGATTTCCTGACTGTTGCTACGATGTGGTTATTGAATGTGAGATCACTGTCCACCTGTGTCCCTAAGCTTCTCATCACACTTTCAGTGTTTAGTGTACTGCCACCTATGTGGTAATTCATGGGTACATGTTTTTTCCCAAAGGGGATAACTATACATTTCTTGGCATTAAGCACTTGGCTGTGGCACCAAGCATCTGTTTCTGTAAGGCCCTTTTATAGAATATCCACATAATTTGGGGATTCAGTAATGGTATATGCCCTTTTCCACACTGTAGTGCAATCCTGGAGTTAGTATATATAGTTAGGTGGGCACAGCCCCCCCCATATTGGATGGTGTGGGGGGGGTGTAGTCCCCCACCTTATTTGTTGTATATTGTTATTTTGCCAAAAACTTCAAAACAATACATTTTAAACAACAGACATGTATAGTTACAACACCAATGACTAAGTATCTCAAAAAGACAATATGTACTCAAAATAAGTGGGGGGATATGCTCCCCAAACCTCCCAACATACCAACACCAGCTTTCTTTATACACAGATCCTTAGCAGCAGGACCTGCTCTGCTAAGCAGTGTTTATACATTGTAATAAGGCTAGGTGACAGCAGCAAAAGATCATGGCCTGCTATTGTGGGCACTTGAAGGTAGGATGCAGGCTGACCTCCAGATGGCATTAAATTTAGGGGAAAAAATAAAGCGGACTCAATGAATGCAACACTAGAATCAAGTTGTGGTCAATCTGCAGACTATTAGGTCTCAAACACCAGGGGGACTCCTCCCACAGAGACGGCTCCTGATCTGATCTGGGGGGGTATAAGGGGTAGTTAGGACAAGAGGGGATTGTTAGGAAGGTAGAAATTTAGGGCATTGCTGAGGGTCAAAAAGTAATGCATAGTTTATGCAGTTCATTTATGCATTCATACACATACTGACAGACACTACTCCCACATTACACAAACACACACACACACACATGTGTATGTGTGCACAGTCACATACACATGCATATCTGCATACATTAAACACACAGATCTCTGTAGACATATACTCACCTAGACAGACATAAGTATATACATTACAGATGGAAATGCAAAACATATATACTTGGATTAGACACGCACAGAGTATGCAACTCCCCTCCCCAAAAGGAGCAAAGGTGTATTGCCATCCTTTTATCACTGAAGTCCTACAAAAGTGTGTTGCCATCCTTTAATCACTGAAGTCCTACAAAGGTGCATCATCATCCTTTAATCACTGAAGTCCTAGTACCACAAACTAAAATTAGCTTCTTGTGTTCTTCATAAGCTGAAGGGATATCTAGTTCTACAGTTTACTGTAACAGTTAGAGAAATGAGTGCTTAGGAGGCCAGAAGAGCTACTGTAGCACCATGGCTGCAAATGTTTCCAATAGTTTCATTTATGTATGGCAGCCAGCTGGAGGGACCTGAAGACAGATGGCCATTTTCATGTTGCATCCATGGGCAGAAAAAAACTATGAAGCAGTTTAATATGGATGATACAAATAATGGATGACAGTTACTAGAGAAATGTGCTATCACTATGGAAGAAGAAAAATTCGTACTGGAAAGCTAAGAACCAAAACTCTGTTATAGCTAAAATGCTACGCAGGCATACATTTTCATCCTGACTGGTGTACTGAAAGCCGCGGTAGTGCAGCGGTAGCATTGTTGCCTCACAGCAAGAGGTTCTCCTGTTTGATTCTCGGCTGGAGTGCCTTCTGTGTGGAATTTGCATGTCCACCCCGCAGTCGAATGGCGTTCGAAAGACATGCATAAATGGGTGTACCTTCGTTGAAGGTTGGGTGTCAGGCTGGCAACTCGGCACCATAAAAATCTACTGCCAATCATTAGCATACCGGAGTTCCGCTGTGGCGACCCCTAAAAAAGTCGAAAAGACAAACAACATTACAAAAGAAACACCAATCATTTCCATTTTAGCACTTTTATGAGATCTGTGTTACATCTGTACTGAGTCAGTTTTTTAACATTTTTAGAAATTATTACTATTTGCAAAAAGTGCATCTAATTTATGTATTTGTTTTGAGGGGAATGATCACAGATAGATAAACTTACTGTAGACTGCCATTACCGACTGTAATCTTTCTTGATTTAGCAGAAATGTAATGTTATGGGAGTCACAGGACAAAACTAGTAAACAAAATCAGGAATATTCACCAAACAGCAACAATGTAGCTAATCCCCTCACACTCTTCATTTAAGTAGCACCATGACTGCTAACTTTAAAGTACTCAAATTGATTTAATGTAAAGGTATTACAGCATTGGGCTCTAGTTCTGCTTCACTTCCGCATTCAGTGTCAAAGAAAAAAATGCCACCCATGCAGATGATGACAGACATATAAGGTCTATGAACTTGTATTAACATCCAAAGGTACGTGGCCATTAAACTGTTCACAAAATAAACTGCACGCCAACTCTGTAATGGGATGGCTTGTAGTTCTGTGTTAAACTAAGGATCACATTATAGAAAATTATACAAGTATCTACAATGCAAGCATTACAGGTGAGTGAGAAAAATGTAATTAAATGTCTATGAAATTTTAAACACTTAGGTGTATTAAAAAAGAAAGAGCTAGAGAGAACTCTGTTTATGACCATGACAATTGAAAAGTTGTGTGCTGTCCTTCACAGAAGTAAGTACTTTGAGGAAGTGTAAATGTGCTGTCCTTCACAGAAAAAAAAATACTTTGAAGAATTACAGATGCAAACATGGCTCCTAAACTGATAAATGGGATAATTATGTAGAAAGGCTGCATCACGGACTGGGATGTATATTAAATTAGAAGTGGGTGTTCCCCAGCTGAACAGAAAACAATGGGCATAATGAGCAAGTGAGAGGGGTGTCCAAACCAGCAGTAAAGTAACACAAAAACATAGAAGAAGAAAACATGGCATGCAGTACCTTGTCCATAAGGAAATACATAAAACAAGATAACATTTCTAGTATCTTGTAGTTTAATTAAATTTCGAGTGGGTGGGACCAAATGTTAGGGAAGAAACACTTGATTAATAAGAGAAAACACTGACATTAGCCAGTAGTTATCCTTCAAGATGCATCCTTGGAAATTTCAAGATCCATCAATGCAGTATTTTTAGGACTTGGTCTTGTATGATAGCTGGAGGCAAGACAGTTTCAGGTATACCTTAAGGGACAGAGGGAGGAGAGGGAGGGGTAAAGTTAGAGCTAAATTTATCGGCCAGAAGGTTTGCTATATCTTCAGCCTCAATTTAGGAAAATCTTTCACAATCACCTCAGTGCATTGCTGCATTGTGGTGTTCAGATTTCAAACATAACTAGCAATGCTTTGTGATTGTCTTTGGCTTGGGTAACTATTTTAGCCTCAGCCTTGGCCTTGATGGATTTTATTAAAATGACAAGGGCTCTAACATTCCAGGAATTATTCTTCTTACTTTTGGTCAAAATTATTTTCCTTTTATTACAAAGCTCGTTGATATTATGGTTCCACTATGTGGGTTTGTTTCTGGGGTTTGCCATCAACTTGTTCCTACAAGTTACAGCTACATCTATGTAGCTGTTTACATGCTAGTATAGTGCGGTGGTGTATGTTTCTGTGTATTCAGTGGAGTTAACAGAGTTTGGTGGGGATTTGAAGCTTTCCAATGTATTACTTAGGAGTAGGTAGTTTGTCTTAAATACATTTCTAAAAGTGCTTTGGGTGGAAGGGATCTCTGGTTTCAGTTTTATTTCGGAGACGACTTCTTTATTGTCAGACCTAACAAGTGATGAAGATACATAAAAGGGATGGTGCAAGATGCCCCCATATTAGTAAGGACAAGATCCAAGATGTTGTTCTCCCCATGGTTACTCTAAATAATTTTTCCAGGGCATTTGCATTGACAAAGTCCAGGAATCTCTCTGCTTGTGGACTAGTAATAGATTTCCTAGTCTATAGCTGGATAGCTTAGATCACCTAGGAAAATAGTATCTGGTTTAATACTGAGCAATTCTAGTTCCTGTATATAGTTGCTGTGGCTTTCCTGTGCCATAAAGGGAATTCTATAGCTAGCTAATATACAGGACAGGACCCTTCTGTTATTTGGCCATGAAGAAGCTCTAGTGCATTGTGCTGTTTTACCAGCTTTGATGTGAGTCTCTTCTGAAATACCTACACCTTTTTTCCACTCCTGTGCTTTAGCTGGTTTAAACATGTGTTAGGCATTATAGCCCTGCACAACCAGAGTGCACTCTTCTATTTTAAACCATGTCTCAGTCATTAAACAGATGTCAGTGTTCTCCAGGGTGAAAAGTGCTTGTAGGAAGTGAAGTTTCTTCTTTGGGCTCCTAGCATTCTTCGGTAACACCTTCATATTTTTCTTTACTTGTTTCATTATGTTGTTAGGTTTATCAGGTTGACCTTGCCTAAAAAAGATGCTATGGGGGTGGACAATGCCTTGGCCAATAAGTGAAACCTGAGAGGGGCCAGATGCAAGCCACCCCCGGTGAAGCAGCTTGGTCTGTTGATCATATTCTCCCAGGCTGACAAATATTTGACCCCCTTTGAATGACACCAAAAACGAATCCAATTATTTTTCTCGTATCGCAGCACCATCCTCAGAGAAGATAGAATGCTGCTCAGTGTTAGGCTCCCTGGGACACAGTCAGAGAGCTTCATCATGTCTTTTTTCATATAGTGCATGGAGGTACATAGGTTCATAGGTTCATAGGTTCATACTAGGCTATCTGCCCAAGGGCATTTATAAGCCTAGCCCATAGTTATTTGGCTTTCGCCACCCCTTTAGTTTGAATAAAACTATGCCTATTATTTTGCTGTGGCTCTGTCAAGCAGTGACACTGAAGTAATCCCTGGGGTATATCTGCGATCTCCCATCCATTGTTCAAGATTCCTCTTGAACAAGGCCAGCGAGGTGCTCTGCCTCACATGTACCGGGATTTTGTTCCACAGCATAGGGAGTCTCTGGGTGATGAATCTGTCCCTCCAGCACGTTCTATTAATAACCGTGTCAAGGTTTAAGTCTCCCGCCCTTGTGGTTCTGAGGGATCTAGATTTTTTGAGGTGAAGCAAATTCATCAAATCTGGGTTTGACATGGCCTTATATGTCAGGCACAGGTCACCTCTGAGCAAGCGGTATGAGACTGAATAGAGCTGGAGTTCTTTCAGTCGGGCAGCATAAGACATATTTTTGAGACCCTTTATCCTTTTGGTGAGGAACTTTTGGGGCCTTTCCAGCTGCTGCAGGTGTCGGGTCAGATACATTCGAATGGGGCATTGTACTCAATCATAGGTCTAATGAGTGATGAGTACAGGGGACGATGACCTCCCTTGATCTAGATGTGAATCCCTTCATGATCAGGTGGGCAATGTAGAAGGTTTTCCTAACTACTTTAGCAACATGAGTGTCAAAGCGAAGGCTACTGTCAACCTGGGTCCCCAGATCCCTGATGACTTCTTCTGTGCTCAGTGGATTGCCACCTATATGGTAGCTAGGGGTAACCTTGTTTTTCCCGAAGGGTATGACTATGCATTTCTTGGCATTTAACTTTAGGCCATGGCTCTGGCACCAGTTATCCGTTTCTGTGAGGCCCTTCTGAAGGATATCTGTGTCAGATGTGTTTTCGACTATGGCGCCCAGTTTGCAGTCATCTGCAAACTTTGTCAGCCATAACCCTCCTGCGTTTGCTTGTACTTCAGAAAAGTAGATGCCGAACAAGAGTGGACCCAGGACTGAGCCCTGTGGGACACCACTTGTGACAGGCTTTGAGTCTGACATGGCTCCAGCAACTCTGGCCCTGTGGGTTCTGTCACTTAGCCAGTTTGCAACCCATCTTGTGATGTATGGGTTTACATTCAAGCTGATGAGTTTTTCAATGATACCTGAGTGGGGTATTGTGTCGAAGGCCTTTGCCAGGTCAAGGTAGGCTGTATGGACTGCCTTTCCCTCATCAATGGCCTTGGTGACTGTCTCGAAAAAGTCAACCAAGTTTAAAAGGCATGATCTGCCTTTGACAAAGCCAAACTGGGTTGGATCCAAAGTCTGCAAGTTCCCTATGTCTTTATTTATGAGTTCCATTATGATCCTCTCCATGGCTTTGCAGATAAGGCTTGTCAAGCTAATGGGACGGTAATTTCCAGGGTCGGTGAAGGCACCGCCTTGTGAAGTGGGACCACAGTCGCCGTGCGCCACTCCTTGGGTACGTATCCTGAGGTGAGGCTAAGATTAAACAGCTGTCCTAACTGCGGGTTTAATTCCTCATTGAGTTCATGGAGCACACAGCCGGGGACACCATCCAGTCCCATGGATGCTGTGTTTTTTGCTTTGGAGAGAGCAGTTCTCACCTGGGCGTTGGAGATGTTTGGGGGGCTACAATCCTCTGGTATAGATATCTCTCCTTTTGTCAAGCTATCTTCACACAGAGCAAAAGAAGAGCATGCAAATTGATCTGTCTACGTATCCTCAATCACTCCCTTCTCTCAAGACACAATAGGCATGCAACTAATCTCCCTCTGTGTTCTCAGTCATCCTCTTCAGTTTAAGTCAGAGCTGGGGAAGCGTGTCAGAACTCCCCCACCCCCCACCCACTCATTGTAATTCTGGTCAGGAAAGAAAACAGGAAGGTGCTTCAATTGGTAAACAGACAATTCCAAAATCCCTTAAGTCAAAAAGAAGGCCTAGTCCTTTTTAGTGTTCTGTGGCAAAAGATCTAAGACATCCTTATAACAAATGTTTACACTTTTAAATCAGGTCTGTGTCTTACTGTGGAATCACTTTAGCATCCACTATGCAGTAGTACTCATTCTCTGTGAGTCAATGCAGATTCCTTATCATTGCTGACATGATCTTTATACTATAAGGTGTTCAATTCCAAACTGCAGGTTACCACACAGTAACTCACCAGCTCATAGTGCAACCTGGGCCTTCATTTCTACATCAAATTAAGTACTTACTTCCAGGTTTTCAAAGTAACATCAAAGAATGTGGCAAGTTTAGGGTTAATTAAAAAATGCTAGGCAAAAAAATATACTTTTAGTGCAATGCCTTAACCACAAATGGCTATTACTAAGGGCAACTGTAACAAATACCCGAATTTCATTGTGATTGCTTATATAAAAAAAAAAGTTATACTCGCTGCCGTATTGCAAAACTTTAAGTAATTAAAATTAGAAGGTTAAAAGTTGTAAACTTTTCTTTTACAGATAAAATTCAAAGCGAAATATTACTTAACACTTAACAAATGACAGTTAGATAATCAGTAACTGTACATGTCCCCGAGGCTTTTTATGTGGGTAAAACTAACCATATGTTTTAAAGAACGAATCTGTGTGCATATATTAGAGATCAACAAAGGAAAGGAGAACATCATTAATAAAGGTGAAAAACACATTTTTTTAAGTATTATCTATGGTTAAATGCAATCATTGTAGAGGGGATGTAAGGAATTATACCGAAACATTAGAACTACATTGGATTTTAGAGTTGGAAGCTGAAAAGCCTCCTAGATTAAATGGCGTAGTTTCATAAAAAACTATTTTAAACAATAGAAGTTTGAAGCATTAATTTTAGATGCATTATAATACAATGGGATTATTTCTTTATATATATTTTAACTGAAGGAAGTGACATTACTGATTGATTGCTACTGCTATAAAGGGTGATTTAATGAGGCTGCTGTAAAGTCTGATGAAGCAATAGCGAAAACGTTTTTACTGTGCTATTTACTCTGGTTTTATTTCTTTATGAATAAAGTTAAATTTCGCTGATGCATGGTGTGCGAGGATTTGTTACAATTCATATGATGAAATAAACAGCATAACAGAAGATTTTCAAATAGATCACTATTGAAGTAGCCCAACCTATATGAGATGCATTCTACCAAGGATCGAACATCTAGCCAGTATTCAAAACTTTCTGGCAACTTCTAGGTGAATCATACTGTGATGTCTATCTAATATCCCACAGGACTGCCACCCATTAAATGTGATATCTGGCTAATATCCCATTGGACTGCCACTAATAAATGTGACATCCCCCACTTAAAACCCAGGTCAGTAATAAAGGACCCTCAATCTCCACCACTGACTCCAGTGTGGAAGCGCCATGGAAAAACACCAGAGCAGAGAGCACACAAGAATAAAATTCCACAATTTCCGTTAACAGCATAGCAGGAACATGCTCTATTTCCTGGGGACTGGACTATATATACCTTTGTCCACCCCCAAATGTAACTCCTTATCATACACTTCAGAGCAATGTTCCAGTTTAAGAGCTCTGACTCACTCGCAATCAAAATAAATTCAAATCTCACAAACACACTAAAAATTATGGGAAGCCTGACACAGATTTCCATCTGTGTCCCCTCCCCAGTACAAAAGATAATGCTGCCACAAGAGTCAGACAGGTCTACACGCCCTTCAAAGGGTGATCAATTATTAAAAATTAAATATCAAAATAAATGATAGCTATAGCCAGAAGCAGCTAGGCATTCGAGGTGACCTGGGGAAAATCAAACAGGTATAAGCACTCTAATGTCTAAAGAACACACTGATTGCCCAGCCACAATGAAAAGTAATGAAAAACATTTACTAATAAGGAAAATGATTACAAGAATGTAAATCACAATTTTTATTAACCACTAGAATTCAATCACCAGAAATATAAAATTAAACTGCATTATTTATTTCTCTATTTGACATTTGTTAACTAGGTTAATCTGACTTGGTAAGAAGCCGAAAAGCTCCAAACATATAAAAACATATAAACTTAAACAAACACAAATAGAAATACTGAGCTAGACTATTCATGATAACAAGTAACTTGAGTGGTATAAAAGATATATATAATAGACAATTACAAAAAACAGAATGCATAGCTTAAAGCTAATAATGCTAATAGGAATTTGTGTGGTTTATTAACAGCAACCAGTCAGATTAACATAAGCGGGGTTATTAGCTACTATAGAATGTGTGAGGTGGAGTTGTGGAATTAAGAGTTGGTTTTGAACTTCAGGCCACAGAAGATTTTTTTAGGGCTTTGCAGTGATGGGTGTGGTAAGGTAGATTAGCGGCAAATCTGGCAATTCCATTCTAGGTGGATTCCAGTTTGGCCATGAGGTTGGATTGAAGATTAGTGAGTACGGGTGCAGCGTAGAATACAGTAGGCAGTAGAAAGGTTTGTGCCAGAGAACGTTTTGTGTTGTTAGGTATAGGTATTTTTTATTCCTATATAACAGGCCTGATTTTTGGTGTGTTTTTTTTTTTGACAGCCTGTAGAATATGGATCTCAAACTTAAGTTGGTCATCGATAATAACACTGAGAAGTTTAGTAAGAGTTTTGACCGAGATAGTGGTATTGTTGAGAGATGTGACTGAAAAAGAGTTTTTGCAATGCTGTAGAAATTTAGGGATGAAGAGAACTGTAGGATAGAAGTCCATCATCTTAGAAAATCTCTAGCTAAATAACTACACTTTCCCTTGTCAATCATCTGTTCAAATAATCACCTAGCAACAAGGAAAATTCTAATGACATCACCTACTGATCAGCTGATTCTTCACAAACAGTTTATACTTTAGAATCTCCCTCACAAACATGTACAATTAGAAATGTATCAAAACACTGACATGTTCTTCAAACATTTTATATGAGCAGGGAGATACTCAACATTTTTATTTTATTTTTATTTATTTATTTTATTTTACATTTGTTGACCGGGCTAGTCTAGCTGGATACATGTCCATTTTCAGTAGAGGCCCGGGGAGATGAGCTCCAACAGTCATTACAAGTTTAAATGGAGAAAAGGTAATACAAAATTAAAATTTTTAAAACAGAGCTAGTTCAGACACAAATACACAAATATGATAGCAAAAATGAAAAGTATAATCATACGATGTTTTAAAATAAAAATACAAAAAAAGGTTTATTTTTTATTTATTTATTTTTTATTACAAATGTCATTCAGTGTATATATGATAGCATATATCTGCATGGATGTTATGTAGAGGGAGAGCTATCAGGATATAAGGAGAAGAGAAAGAACGAATCATGTAAGAAGAAAGGAGAGAGAGGAAGAAGTAAAGTTAATCTGGGTTGGTGCAGGAACAAAGCCAGTGTTTATTAAGATGCATTTTCAGTTGCTTTTTAAAAAATGGTAGAGAGGATAAAGATGAGACATCAGAGGGGAGTTTGTTCCACATTTTTCCAACAATGTTGGAAAAGAGGGAGTCACCTACAGAGTTTTGGGTTTGGGAATATTAATCAGTAGTTTGTTAGAAGAACGTAGATGTTTCAGGTTATTGTATGGTGAAATGAGGTTAGAAAGTATTAGTATTTTAGTTGGGTAGTATAGAATTTTGTGAGCTATTAAGAGCTGTTGAAGTACAAGCTGGTTAGGAAGTTCAAGCCAACCTAGTTGTCTTAGGTTCAGGCAGCGGTGAGTTCTAAATGGGGCTCCTGTAGCAAATCGAGCAATATTATAGTAAGCTGTAGCTATTTTCTTAAGGTTGTTTTTGGAGAGATTAGTGTAAATGGGGGAAGCATATAGAAGAGTAGAGATTAGCTAATGTGGTCCTTGCTATGGGTGTAAGGAAGGGTTTGATTCTGTAAAGGGATCCTATTTTTTATTAACTAATTTTAATGTATTGTTGATATGACCGTCAGAGCTGAGATTATTGTCAATAGTTATCCCTAATAATTTTGTAGCTGAATCTGGAAAAATAACAGTACTATCAGTGGAAGTGAGAGTGAAGTTTAGTGGGGTAGATTTATGGGTAGGTGAGAACAATAACAGGTTAAGGTTGAGGAGTAGGCAACGGTCTAAGAACCACTGTTCAACAGAGGTAAAAGCTTTTTGGGTAAGAGACTGGAGTTCAGTTTGAGAGGTAGCAGTACAGATTATAATCGAATCATCTGCATATTGTATGAAGGTAGTGTTTGGGATAGCTGAGTGGAGGTCGTTAATAAAGATAGAAAATAGAAGGGGGCCTAGGATAGAGCCTTGAGGTACACCTAGAGAGATAGGAAGGAGATTAGATAGTGAGTTTTTCCAGAGTACTGCCTGCTGACGGTTTTCAAGGTAAGATGTAAACCAAGTTAAGGAAGGAGGATCAAGTGAGAGAGATTTTAGTATGTGCAGAAGAAGTTTGTGGTTAACCATGTCGAAAGCTTTAGATAAGTCAATGAAGACCGAAGATGATAGATTATTATTGTTACGGTTATAGTTGATGGAGTTGGTAAAGGAGAGTAAAGCAGTGGTGGTACTGTGAGAAGGTCTAAATCCATGCTGACAGTTAGCATGTAGGTTGTTATGGAGAAGGTAGCTAAGTAGTTGTTTATGGATACATTTTTCCATGATCTTAGCTATAGGTGATAGAAGTGCTATGGGGCGAACGTTTGAGTAATCATTAGAGTTTCCCCCTTTGTGTAGAGGGATGATGTGAGATATCTTCCAGATAGAAGGGAAGATGCCTTCATTTATAGACCTATTTATCAGAATAGAAATGGGATAGGCAATAGCTTTGGCTCCTATTTGCAAGAATTCTGCAGGAAGTTTATCTGCAGAGGGGGTGGTAGGTTTTAATTTTTGGAGCAGTGATAAGATAAAGGAGTTAGAAACAGGTTGTAGGTGAAGGGAAGAATGTGGATTTAAAGTAGGTGAGAGTAGCTTTGAGGTGTTGGGAGATAGGTGACTACTAAGGGTTTGGATAGTATTAGTGAAGAAAGAATTAAAGTCATTGGCTATCTGTGTGGGATTCTCCGGGTTAGAGTCCTGAGGGTTAGGTGTAATAGACTGGCCTGGGGATAAAAGATTATTAATACTGGTCCAGAATTTTTTAGGTTCCTTTTTGGAGGTTAGTTGTAATTGAAGGTAATAGTTTTTTTTTGTCTGTTAGGATGGCTTTTTTTGTACTGTTTCTAAGCTCTCTGAAGTTCTGGCGTAAATGTATTTACATTTTCACATACAGTACAAGTTAATCTGAGAATATAGACAAATATCCTGCCAGACATGCTAACACAGATGACAGTGTTTTCATTTTCTACACACACATACATCCAAGGAAGCATGACAGTGTTAAGGTATAAAAGCAGGCATAAAGCCTCCAAAATTCAGAGCTTTCTTGTCTTACAGAAAATGAGGCTTTCAGTGAAAATATAATAGGTTATGTGCTAGAAGAAAGATGAAAAAGTGGGGATTAAGTGGGAACCTCTACTCTGTCACAAGGGTTAGATAAAGGAATAAGAACCAATAAAGACCCAAAAAGGAAGCAAAAGTGATGAGGGAGGGTGTTGGTACTGTAACAGTGATCTGTTTGAACATCTACTGCTATGGTAAGTTAACTTCATCGCTACATGACTGCTGCAGTAGCTTAAGCTATAAGCGATACTTACTAAACCTAAGATAGCTGGGGAAAAGGAAGAGGAGGAAAGGTTAGAGTTCAGGAGGTCCTGGAGGACATTCCTTGCAAACCCAATTCTTGCCCTCGAGAAGGAGTCCGTTTTATATTGCTTTGTGAAAGTATGTACAGATGACCAGGTTGCCACATCTAGAATAATTCAACTCCACCCTTTTCCAAACAGGTCAAAAAATAGTCCAAGCTCCCATACAGCGAGCTTTGATCTTGAATGGTTGGGTCAAATAACAAAATTGGATGGCATACAATAACCATTTGGAAGCAGTCTGTGTTGACGCTAGTTGCCTCTTATCTTATCTTCATAGGAAATGAAGGGCTGATTGGAGATTCTAAAGTCCTCTGTCGTGTCAATGTAGTATCCAGGTTGCCTGTGGAGATTCAGAGCATGTAGAATTCTCTGTCCTTTATATTTTCATTTAGAAAAGAATTTAAAGGGAATTTTGATACTACCTTTGATATGTAGAAAAGGCTGATTTTTGAGGTCACTCCATCCTTATGAAGATAAGCTAAATTACCATGAGCTTGCAACTCTGACACCCTCATAGTGAAAGTCAGAGCAGTAAACTATTTTCCATGTTAAGAACTTTAAATCAGCCTGCTATGCTGGTCTCAGAGGAAAAAGGGTAAGGTTTTATAGTAGAAAATTAAGATCCAAGGAGAAGACACCTGCTTTGTAGGTGGATGAATGTGAAGTACCCTTTCAAATACTGTTTTACTTGAGATAAGGATGGAAAAGGGGGATCGAAGAGCAGACAAGCAAAAATAGCCACTACATGATCTTAACATGTGGTTTATGAACTCTCAAGATGAATATGAAAAGTGTGATCTAAGAACAGACAAATAAAAATAACTGCTATGTGAATCTTGGGAAACAGCAGATATGAACAATTCATGTAAATACATGAAGAAGCAGTGGAGCTTAAAAACCTTAAATGGTCTTCAAGCAGAAAAGCTTTTCCATTCAGCTAAACATGATTTTCTAGCAGCACATTTTAAGCCTTCTTTAAAACCTATTGAACATCATCAGAAAAAAAGATGCCTGAGGGGATCACAACTCTGTCATTCAGATGATCATATGTAGAGTTTGAAGGTGGGGTGATACAGAGATCCCTTGCTTTATGTGAGTAAGTCCATCCTGTAGGGCAGTATGTGGTAACTACTGTGGCTATAATGAGAAGGGAGAACCAATGTTGTCTTGGCCAAAAGGGAGTTATCAAGATTATTTTGGGAGAGTCCTGAATATTTAAAAGAACTCTAGTTATCAGGGGAATGGGGGAAGCCCTACAGTAACACTCTTGTCTATGGGAAGGAAAAGAAATATGTTTTCCAGGCCTTTGCACAAGGAATCCTGAATCAAACATTTTCAGCTGTCTGCTGCTAATGGAAGCAAACAAATCTATCTGAGCAATTTCCCACAGACAGATAATCTCCTAGAAGACTGCTTCGTACAATTTCCATTAATGGGGGTCTGTCCTAGACCAGCTCAAAGTGCCTATTATGGTATTTTTCTCTGATGGAATAAAGTTAGCCTATAGGGATACATGTATGGAATTGCAAATTCCCAAAGTATCATGGCTAGCCTGTATAAGAGGGTAAGACCTGGTACCCCCTTGTTTGCATGTGTACCGCATTACAGTGATGTTGTCTGTGATTCCACAAAAGCTATAGAGTCCTTAAAGCACTTAATGTGATAATTTCATTATTCTTCTTTCCTTCCTTCCTTCTCTCTCTCTCTAGCAGGGTGCAAGGGAGTTACAGGGTTCACTGGAAACATCCCTAAAACATACACACAGTAGGCTCATCCAATAGACAGTCGGAGGCCACTCAATCCACCCACCATTTATTTAGGACAAACTGTGTTACAACCTCTGCCCTTGTGCTTAAGTGTTACAGGCATCTAGTCTTATGCATGCATTTTAGCCTGCATAGTGACTAGTCTGAAGACAAGTGCTTCAATGTCCTAGTTTGCAAGCAATAGCCTTATAGTCTGTAAACCCTCCTCCATCCCTGTTGGTCAGATTTTACTCTTTCTTTCCTAACAGACACTGTCATTTATTCATACTGCTCTTACTCAAAACTATTTAATTCTCTTATATTTTCTTCACTTCTTCTAGACTTGCTATTCCCATTATTTATATCCTCCTGTCTTTCTTTAGTGGAATTGCATGCCTTCAAGGAAGTCACCCTTGGTCTCCCCCTTCCTTTCTTACTTCTCCTTGCCCAAGAAAGTTAATAATCCATTCAGCTCAATCAACATTGACTCAATGCACTCAACTGCCTCTTTAGCGTGTGAAGTCTGCAGTTTGAATACAGTCTGTGGGCTATATTTTACATAAATCATAAATACTATGACAGTCTAAAACAAAGAACTTTGTCCACTATAATAGCTCCATTTTCTTAGACCACAGCAGTCCCATTGGGACTTTCTCCTTTAATTTGCACACGCCATTGTTTTTAGCAGTCCACTGTCTCCCTTCCTTATGTTTATTTCTCTCCTCGTATAACTTTCAGTTCTGAGTCAGTATTTTTCCAGAGCTGCACTCCTGCATTCTAATTGGTTTGGTGATCTTTAGGGGGGGTGGGGGTAACCTAGGCTAATGACACAGACCCTATTACTTGTTTTTGGGGTAATTTACATGCATCTTCTTTCTACTGCTCTACCCTCTTGTGTGCTTTATACCTCACTCACTCCACACTCTCATCACTCCTTCCTTCCCCCTCTTTCTCTCTTTAGCAGGCTGCAGGGTGCAAATGAGTTACTGGGTAAGTGATAAAAGACAATCGAATGTTTGAAGTTTATGTTATACTTAATTTACCAATTGAATGTATGTATCTAACTGATGCTTTGCAGACACTTTTGCTGAACTTAATTTCTAGCTGTAAATGCACCATTTACTAAGTATGACTTGCAACCTGTCAGCAATTTTTGTAACGGTGCCCAATATCTCTCATCATAATGCCCACTGTGTTTTATAAGGACAGAATGCTTATTTTATTAGCATAACGTTTTACAACTGGTATTAAATAAGCTAGAAAGGTAACTAAACTTTAGAGATAGCAAATCCCTTCAATGCCAAAAAGAGTTTGTTGGAATGTAAGTTAAATAAGTGCTTGTTAAAACTTCTGTTCATTTTAAAGTGCTTGTGAGGTTTGAAGCCATTTTTGCTATTTTATTCCTGCCTTATCCTTAATTTTTCAGTGTTCCTTTGTTGTTATGGTGCTAAAAAGTGAAAGATTAATATCCTTAATTTGTAAGGGTGTTAAAATACTACTCTTTGTTCCCTTCTGAGGATGTGATGTTTAAGGTGGTAAGCCAAGTAGCCCCATCACAGCAACTGCATTACAAAAATACATTTCTAGATTTATTAAGAAAGCACAGTTTCAGTGCATTTACTGGTGGCAGTGTTCTGTTGCATATAGTTCATCCCAAAGTAATTTAATTGGATTTATACTTAACCATGAATACATCATTTTTTTCCTCTTGGTTTCAAAAGATTTATTGGAGACATCCCCAAAGCATACACACACCAGGCTCATCCAATAGACAGTCTGAGTCGACTAAATCCACCCACCAGTGATTTAAGGCAAACTGTGTACCACCTCTGCTGTTGTGAGGCTCACTGGAAACATCCTAGAGTTCATCCAATAAACAGTCTGAATCCACTCAATCCACCCAACATTTATTTAGAACCCTTGTGCTTTATAGGTTCATAGTTATTTAGTTGCTAACGCCCACAAGGGCCTTTTTAAGCCTAGCCATGCATCCCAAATCTGTGACAACTTCTAATACTCTTGATAAGTGTAAGCATGGACCTGGGAGATGAACCATTTACAGGTTACCTGTGTCCATTAGAGACTTAGGTACCAAACCAGGCATGAATTTCTGGTATCCCAACCAGTTGTCCAAGCTGCATTTGAATTGGATTAGGGAGGAACTCTGCTTCACATGGATGGGGAGCCTGTTTCACAGACGGTAGGCAAGGTCCTATTTATATCACAGGCAAGGTTTAAGTCTTTAGAACATGTAATTATGGTGCTGTTTGTTTTGTGGACATGCAGGAAGTCCATTAGAGTGGGATCTGACAATGCCCTGTGTGCCAGGCATAGATCTCCCTCAAAAGCCTGTAGGAGACAGAATACAGGCATAGGAATTTGAGAGGGTCTGCATAGGACATATTACTTATGCCCTGCATTCTTTTAGTGAGGAACCACTGTGGCTGTTCCAATTGCTGGATATGCCTGTTTAGGTACATACCAAAGGGGGCATTATACTCAATGATCTGGGGACACAGGTTGACAGCAACCTCTCCTTCGGCCACCACATTGTCACTGTGGTCAGAAAGTCCTTCTATGTGGCACATCTCATTATGAAGGATTTTGCATCCAGGAAGAAAGAGGTCATCATCTCTCTTTACTCTTCCCTCATTAGGCCAATCATTGAGTACAATGCCCCATTTGGCATGTACCACATTAGACACCTGCAAGAACTGGAGAGGCCACAAAAGTAACTCACAAAGAGGATCCTAGGCCAATCACTGAGTATAATGCCCCATTTGGCATGTATTCTTACTAGACACATGGAATATATATTATGTGATTGAAGACTCTCTTCTTTGAACACATAATAATCGACACATATACAGCAAACACTGTAAACCGTGAATGGCCCCGTCTCTGAATTTTTTCCTCGGGGAAAAAATTCAGTTGGCTGTTATCGGGCATTGTCCTTTTCTTCAAAGTAGAGTGATCCCAGAGTTAGTATATTTAGTTGGGGAGGGGTGAGGGGTGAAGCCCCCCACTTGATTAGTGTTTTAAAGTTTGTTTTTTTTATTTTACGGCCACGTGAATCTTTTCCTGAGGAAAAGATTTGAGGATGTAGCCATTTGGGGTTTACAGCATTCGCTGTATATGTGTCTATTATTATGTGTTCGAAAAAGAGATTCTTCGATCACATAATATAGACTCAGACACACACAACAGCTGGAAAGGCCACAAAAGTACCTCACGAAGAGGATCCTGGGCCTTAAACACATGTTGTACATGGACAGACTAAAAAAAACTCCAGCGATTCTCTGTCTCATATCATGTCCTAAGAGGCCATCTCTGCTTGACTTACAAAGGTATGTCTGACCCAGCTCTGTTAGAAATGCTACATCTAAAGAAATCCCAATCCTTCTGCACCACACCCTCCAGAGACCTCAACCTCATTATCACAATCAACAGAACATGCTGGAGGGAAGGTTCATAACCTAGAGACTGCCCATGCTCTGGAATAGATTTCCCATACATGTCAAGCAGAGCACCTCACTGGCCCTCTTCAAGAGAGATCATGATGAGTGGATGGGAAATAGAAAGTTCACCCTTGAGATCACTCCAGTGGCTCTACTTGATAGAGGCACTGGGAACTAACATTGGGCGGCATGTTGCCAGGGCACTTCTATGGGCTAGGCTTGTAAAGGCTCCAGCGCCATTAGTCTAGTACACACCTATGAACCTATGATAGTTCTGATGACTGCCAAATACAGTGGAACAATGACTTCCTTGGATTTAAATGCCATACCTTTGTTTATAAGTTGTGCAATATAAAATGATTTCCTCACCACCATGACACATGATGGTCAAAGGCTAGATTACTATCTATGTGTGTCCCTAAGTCCCAGACTAATGGGTCAACTCTAAGGGGTGTGTTGTCAATATGATAGTTGCCAGGGATGGATGACTTCCCAAGGGATACTGTTAGGCATTTCTTGGCATTTGGTTTTAGTCCATGGCTCTGACACCAGTTGTTTGTCTGTGTCAGCCCCTCCTGGAGAATATATGCGTCAGTCTGATATTCAATAACAGCTCCTAATTTGCAATAATCTGCAAATTAGTCCGCCAGAGACCACTGACATTGGCCTTGAGATCTGAGAAGTAAATGCCAAAAAGGAGCAGTCCAAGGACTGATCCCTGAGGGTCTCCACTTGTGACTGGCCTCTTTGTAGAGATGGACTCCCCAATTCTAACTTCCTGGGTCCTGTCTGTGAGCCAGTTAGCTATCCACCAAGTGATACATGGGTTTATACACAACATCTTGAATTTCTCAACAATGTCCAAGTGGGGTATTGTGTCAAATGCCTTGACCAGGTCAAGGTAGGCAGTGTAAATGATTTTGCCCTCATCCATTGCTTTGGTGACCTTCTCAAAGAAGTTCACCAGGTTGAATAGGCATGATCCGCCTTTGATGAAACCAAAATGGGTTGGGCCCAGTGTCTGGAGGTTTACTATATCTCTAGTGATATCTCCATGATAATTCTTTCTATGGCTTTACATATAAGACCAGTGAGACTTATGGGTCTGTAGTTTCCAAGGTCTGTAGATGGCCCACCTTTGTGAAGAAGGATGACTGCTGCCTTTCTTCATTCATGAGGCATGAAGCCTGTTTGGAGACTAAAGTTAAATAGTAATTCCAGAGGCCCTGATACATCATGTTTGATGCTATTTAGAAGGCATCCTGGGATATTGTCTGGCTCATTGATGCAGTGTTCTTGGTCTTAGAGAGAGCATTAACGACCTGTTCCCTAGTGATAGTAAGGGAAGTTATATTTGATGATATTTCCTGAGGAAAGTATTGGGGCATCCAATCTTCTGCATATTATTTTAGCCTGTATAGTGACTAGTCTGTTTGTAACCAATAGTCTTATAGTCTGCAAACCCTCCTGCACTGACATCCTGCTGGTCAGCTTTTACTCTCTCCTTCCTAACAGACACTGACATTTACTCCTACTACTCAAACTATATTTCTCTTATATTTTTCCTCACTTCTTCTAGACTTGTTACTCCCATTATGTATACCCTCCTGTATTTAGTGGAACTGCATGCCTTCAAGGAATTCACTTTTGGTCCCCCCCCTTTCCTTTTCTTATTTCTCCTTGGCCAAGACAGTTATTAAACCACTTTTAGCTCTGAACGAGTATTTATGCATAGTCAACATTGAGTCAGTGCACTCAACTGTCTCTTTATTGTTTTTATTCTGCTATAAAAGTGTCCCGCAAGCAAATACATATGTATGTAACAATGAGTTCTGCAGTTTGGACATCGGTCTGTGGGCTATATTTTTATGTAAATTATAAACATTATGGCAGCCTAAAACAAAGAACATTGTCCACTATAATAGCTCCATTTTCTTAGACCACAGAGGTCAGATTGGTACTTTCTCCTTTAACTCTGCTCAGTTCATTGTTTTTAGCAGTCCACTGTTTCCCTTCCTTAAGTTTATTTTTCTTCTTGTGCAACTTGAGCCAGTATTTTTCCCAGAGCTGTACTCCTGCATTCTGGCTTACTTTTTAGCATTGTTTTGCTGATCTGCAGGTGTTGGGGTAGCCTTTGAACTTTGCATTTCAAAGTCCATAGAAACCTCCTTGCATTACACAGTTGTTCAGTCAAGTGCAATTTTTCTTGTTATCACCATTAGTCAGGTCAATGTGATATTAGACTAACTATTCTGTTAAAATTGTGTTCTAGAACAACAAAATCAAGTCTTTCATCTACTAGCTCAGAGGGTCTATATTAAATCAGTGAACGTTTAAAAAAGCGAACACTGATTTATCGACCCCATGTAAGTGGAAGCTTACAGTCTCGAACACTAAGAATAGAATTTCACAGGGAAAAAAAATGGCTGTTCCAAAAAAGAAAAAGAAAAAAAATTAAAACATTACATAAAGTGAGGGGCTGTGCCCCCCACACTCCCCCTACTTAAATATACCAAACTCCAAGATCGCACTACAATGATAAAAACAGCAAAATAATGAAGGCGGCCAAGTGATTTCTTTCCCCAGGGAAAGAATTTGCTTATATACCATTTCAGTATTTTGCTGTTTCGCTCTTTCAAGTTCGATCAAGACGCATTCGAAAGAATGAGTCTTTGATCATATAATAGGGAACCAGCTCAGAGGCCATTTACACTGCATTCCTCCTTTTACTTATCTCTCTCAGCAGATATGGTGCTTTTTAAGTTAAGTCACTGATTGTTTTTTTCTTTGTCTCTTTGCAAAGGTTTTAACTGCTTAATTTGCCCTGGCTAATGCTCCGGCTCACTCCACTCCCCTACTCTACCCTCAGTTCCCACTCAACCCCTCTTATTATACATATTCCTAAAACCAATACCATCAGTTCACTGCAGAATAAAAGCAATCAGTAACATTGCTCCCAATAGTAACACCCATCCTTGTTTACCACCCAAGACTCTCTCTCAAACTGTCTTAGACCTTGCCCCCTATAAGAATCATATTACATCTCTACAACCTACCCAGTACCATTCTAATGTTTTCTAATCCTAATTTACAAGAAAGGTTAAAAAAAGACACTGTACTTATCATAATGTTCCATATGTGTTGTCCATTTTCATTCTACCTCAACATATGGGTTTGGACAAGACTCTTGGATCCATCTTGGCCATTACTCCAGCTCATGGCCACCAACAAACTCTCTAGCTCGTGGCCACCATCAAACTCTTGAGTTCCTTTTCTACCTACAATGCACCATGCCTAACATCCCTCAGATCCTATTTACAGCTTGAGAGAAAGAGAGAAAAACTATAAAATATTTGCCATAACTGGAGTTCAGCACAAGAGACATATGGTATCCTTGGTATTCTTAAAGTTCTCATTCCTCCAGATGTCTTTTGTGAGAAATGAGGGAGGATGGAGGGGGGGGGGGCAGTTGAGGAAGAATAAAAACGGTTAACACAGATGGAACTTTATGGTAAATACATAACTTCTTTTTTTAATGTTGTCAATTTTCATGCTTTCCTCAACGTATGGGACAGTGTCCCCAGCTACCTGAATTCTTGGGTGGACTCAGAGCAAGGGTATTCCTGCGAACGGTTGAGCCAAAGGTTGCTCTTCCCTTCCAGACCAGAACTAGTTTGTAATGAGTGATAAAATGAGGATTTCACCATGCAGCAACCACACAAATATCATCCATGGATGCTATAGATTGGAATACAGTGGAAGTAGACAAAGATCTAGTTGAATGAGCTTTTAATGGTTTTGGTAGGGGGACATTCAATTTAGTGTAGACAAATAAGATATAATCCACCAACCATCAGCCTGTAGTTACCTTTGTGACAGATTCACCCATTTTGTGATGTGCAAAGGAAACAAAGAGCTGGTCTGTCTTTCTAATTTGTTTTGTTCTGTGCAAGTAGAAAAGTAATTGTCTGAACATCCAGTAAGTGCAGCAGATATTCTTTACTTGTAAAGTTCTGGAAGAATACTTGCAGGTTAATTGTTTGGTTAACGTTGGATTCTGACAACACCTTAGGTAGGAAGGAAGCATTGGTACGTAAGGTGACCTTGTGAAAGATCAAATATGGGGGCTTAGAAAATAAGGTTTGAAGTTCTGAAATTCTTCTAGCTGATGTAATTGCAACTAAAAAGACTCTTCCAGGTCAAGAATTTTAGATCACATTTAGCTGCAGGTTCAAAGGGAAACTTGTGTCAAGGTTTGCAGTATCAAATTCAAATCCCATGGTGGTATAGGATCTTTGTAAGGAAGTCCAAGAAGTACCTTTCAAAAATGCTTTGCATAGGTTAGAGGAAGCCAAATGTTGCTCTTCCAGTCAGGATAAATATACGTGTCTTTTTGGGTTCTTTTCAAGCAGGTTTACTATGTACAAACACATCAGGATCCAGGCTTAATAACTTTAACTTAGATAAACTTATAAACAGACTAGCTATTACACTCATACACATGCTCACTCTCTGGCTGCACTCTCAAAATGGCACTGACGCTAGCACGTGCTTCCTATTTATATGCATGTGCTGACATTGAAATGCTTCTTAAAGGTACAATACACACACACTATTCTACACCAGGGAAGAATTCTAAAACTGCACATGGAAATATGAAATGGCTGCGAGTTGAACTTTAACAGTTGATGAATTAGCACCCACATTAAACAAACTTACTAAAAATTCAAAAACAGAATGCATTAGGACTGAGAAAGGTTCTACCTGATTCTGCTCTGCCCAATAAACAAATCTTATCCATTTAATTTTGTAGAATTTTCTCATACAGGGTTTATGGGAAGATAACAGAATGGAATGGATAGACAAACAGAGCATAAGTTGCCTGGGTATTAATGGAATTGGAGAAACCATGCCGTCAGTTTGAGGTTTGAGATGCCCAGAGGAATCATGCCTGTTGGGTGAGACAGAAGGTCTGGAGTCAGATCCAGAACCCAAGTTGGGTACAGAAGATGAGGCCAAATGAAGGGGATCCACATTTTTCGAGGCCAGTAGGGTGCAATGAGGATAAACTTTGCTTTTCAATCTGGCTTCTTTCTGGAAGAATTTGGGAATTAAAGAAGTTGGGGGATAACCGTATAGAAGACCAAGGGCCAATCATGGAGTAGAGCATCCCTCGGTGTCTCCCCTGGAGAGGGGATTAGGGCAAAGGAGCAACTGCACTTGTTTAGAGGACATGAGAAGATATTGCGGCAAGGCTGCCCCCACTGATAGAAAATCATGTCCATCACCTTATTGCTGAGAGACCACTTTTGAGGTAGTAAGATGGACCTGTTCAGTTTGTCTGCTATCACATTGGACATCCCCAGAATATGCATTGCAATTAGAAAGCAGTTGGAAGAAATCACCTATTGTCACATCCTCAGGGCTTTTTGACACAGATGTGGTTCCTCCTTGTCTATGTACCAAACTACTGACATGTGGCCCCTTTGGATCACAATCATTCCAAGAGGGAGAGTGTTTTGGAATGCTTGCAATGCCAAAAGCACCTTTCTCATTTCCAGAACACCGATATGTAAATTGGCCTCCTCAGGGGACCAAGTGCTTTGGACTGTCTTCCCCAGAAAATGCCCCCCCCACCTAATCTGGGAAGCATTTGTGGTCACTGTGGCCTTGGGCTGAGGAAGAATGAAAGGACGGCCTAGCAACAGTTGTTGTGACTGCATCCACCAGGAAAGATACCTCTTGCATACCTGAATTATGGGCGGCACAGTGGTGCAGCGGTTAACGTTGTCACCTCACAGCAAGAGGTTCTCTGGTTCGATTCTCAGCTGGGGTGCCTTCTGTGTGGAGTTTGCATGTTCTCCCTGTGTTCGCGTGGGTTTCCTCCGGGTACTCCGGTTTCCTCCCACATTCCAAAGACATGCATCTGGAGCATTTCTCCCCGGGCCTCCACTGAAAACAGGCTCTGTGGAACCTAGTCGGACTTTCCCGGTCAACAAATGTTAAATAAATAAATAAATAAATTATTCTTATCTTCATTGACATAGGCTGAGACAGAAATGACCATTGTGTTTGCAGCATCCATTGCAGAATTCTCATGTGATATCTTGCTAAAGGAACTAAGACTATTGCTACTGACATCGATCCCACGGCTTGTAGTCAACTGGGCTGAAATTTTTGTACTACAAATTATTTTCTTGACCTAATTTCTTACGGTTTGTACTCTCAAAAAGGGAAGAGATGCTACCATACATACTGTGTTGAACATGAATTCTGATGTCTGAGTTGGTTGTAGTTGTGACTTGTTGTGACTGATGGTTATTCTAAGATTTGAACAAGTCTGCAACACTTGGTCATGTCCTTGTACCAGTTGATGCCTGTCTGGAGTTGTAATGAGCCAGTCGTCCAAATAAGGAAGCACCCACAATCCCTGTAGTCTCAAGTGAGCTGTTACTACTGTCATATACTTGGTGAACACCCTGGGGGCTGTGGTGAGGCCAAAGGGCAGTGCTCTGAACTGATAATGACAGGCTCTCAGACAGAAGTGTAAGTACCTTCTGGATTGTCTGTTCATTTTTATGTGATAGTATGCATCCTGAAGGACCATCGAGCACATCCACTCATCCTTGCTCAGAAAGGGCAAAATGGACTGAACCAGGACCATCCAGAACTTGGTGTGTCAAACCAATTTGTTCAACACAATGAGATCTAAAATTTCTCTCCAGTCCTCTGTTTTCTTTGGCACTAAAAAGAATCTTGAGTAAGTTCCGGATTCTATTTAGTCTGGAGGGACCTCATGGATGACTATTTTTTTCTAGCAGCTTTTGAACTTCCAGTGCTGCTGCTTCCCTCAGATTGGGTGGAACATCAGGGATTTTCCTAGGTAATGGGGGTGGAAGGGAAAAGGGAATAATATAACCTCTGGAAATGATTCTCTGCTCCCATATATCCTTTGTTATGTTTAGCCAGGATTCCTGGTGCAGGGATAAGTGACCCTGACTGCCTCCAGAGGAAGGCAATTGGACCTCCTTTCAGGAGCGCTGAATGGGTCTGCCAAAAATATATCTCTAAACCCTTGGTTTTGTTGGCCTTCTCTGCCATGGAGGCATCTTCTGCCATTATCGCTCCCCCTCTGCCTCTGAGGTAAACTACCTCCACGTGTGTCCTGGAAAGGACCTTGAGAGCTCCTAAACCACATGTTTCGACCTCCTCATTGATTCCTAGAAAAGGTTCTTTGAGGGGATGAAAAATGTACACCCACTGCAGATAGGATCTTTCTGTCCTTCTCACACCTGGAGAGGGTGTTTTTTACTGTCTGCCCAAGCAAAGAAGAAATGTCAAAAGGAGTATTGACGAAAGATGACTTGAAGGGCTCCCCTAAATCTCACATGTGCATCCAGGCATGCTTCTTGATCAAAATGCTTGAAGAACATTCTGCAAAATGCAAGATGAGACTCATGGATGAATTTGCAACAGACTGAAGGGTACCAACTGTGAGTTCACAGTAGTTTGAGACTCTGTAATAGTGGCTGCTGAAAGAGAGTTTGAAAGTTCTTTAATCAAGTCCCTTTGCAATCTCAAAGTATGCCAAGTAGTTTGGTGGCTGGACAGCAAATGTTGCTAAAGCATACACTCGCATCCCAAATCTGTGCAGTGCCCTAGATTCTCTATTAGGGGGATGGACAGTGGAACGCTGTTCCATGAGTTCCTTCTCCGTAGCTGCCATCACGATCATTGACTTAACCAGTAATCCCTTAGTCCAATGTCTTCTTTCTACTGGTCAGCCAGAATCCTGTCTGGTCTCTTGGGGATCAGCTCAACTACATCGGGTTCCTTCCACGCCCTCTGCCCACTTAGAAACCAAATCAATAAGATCAGTGGGTGGAGTGACCCAGGAGGTAGACCGGCAAGTCCAGAAAGCTTCCAGAAATACTGACTCTTCAGGAGGTGGGTTTTGAGCAGACCAACCACCTTTCTGTTTAAGGATCTCAAGGATGTCCCCAAATGCGACATCATTGGGTGGTGATTTGGGAGAACCTTCTCCCTCATCAAAGTCAGTATCCTCAGTGAAGGACTTCTGGGGGGAGTCCAAGTGCCTCCTATTGCACTTCCTCTTCTTAGGGACTTCTTCAGTGGGATGATCCGAAGAAGTATCAGAAAAAATGACAATACTCGTCTGGGTGGTCTGGAAGCTCTGGGATGGCTGTCCCAGTGGTGTAGAATGCTGAAGATCATGGTGCAAAGTCAGCAGTAATGTCAAGGATGGATCCAAGTGGGAAGGACCCACCTGACCTGCTGGAACAGAGAAAACCCTCTTCACAACCTCAAAGGCAGATCGCTCTGGAGAGAAGGAAATCAATGGAACCATGAAAGACTGTTACTGGCCCACCACCTCCCTCTGCTCTGGCAGCTGTCTGCCTGAGGCAGAAGCTGGAACTGAGCTGTACAATGCTGAAGATCTGAGAAGAAGAGAGAGCTTCAAAAACCTCAGAGTCGATCCTGTCCTCTCAGATCTGACCCTGAAGCTTCATCTCCGAGAGTCATCCGGATCCGAAGAAGTCGGAGCTGTTGCACTCAGAGTAACAGATCCAAAGACAATGTTCTCCTCAGGTCTGATACAGAAGGGCCTGGAACTCTCAGATCCGTGGACTCTAACACCACAGGTTGGGTCAGAGGAGGAGGTGCTGTCATTGGAGTAGTGAATGGATGGTATTCCTGACCCAAGGTTTGTAGGAACCATGAAGACTTCCTTTTGAAATTGCTCCATGAAGATTATCCTCATCATCCATTCCACATCTGCCTCTGTGAGGCTTCTGCAGGAATGAGAGGACACCACTGAAGGGGGCTTAGAGTGCCGCTCAAGAAAGGGGAGGTACCCTGGATGGTACGAGATCCAGGCAATGGCTTGGGATTTGAGGACCTCGGCTCCATACTGTGTTTTATCAGATCGGAGGTAGGATTTTCCAGATAACTGACTGGATCCAAAGATATTTGGATCCCAGGAAATGTATCTGAGTTTGTCTTCTTTTTCTTCCGATGAAGTTGAAGCCATGGAATCTGAAGATCTGGACCTTTTTGAAGAGTCCTTGTATTTTGCCTTGGGAGACTGAACTCCAGCAATGGCCTGAGAAAAAGGAGTTGGCAATACACCTTTTAATATTAATTTGTTTCTCCTTTTGGTTAAAGCTCTGAGGTTGAACCCACTGAAAATATCACATTCCTGGTCTAGCTGTTCACACCTTAAGTACTACACACACACAAATAGTGGGCATCTGAAAACAGTATCTTGTGCCCACTTTTTTACACTTCTTGAAGCCTTTATCCGACAGTGTTAGAGGAAAAGGTTTAAACAGACTTCCATAGAAGCTCAGAATTGTCTCTCTATATAACCCAATCTGCAACTAATGAACAGAAATGAAGTTAAGCTGAAAAAATCCAGCAAAAGGTAAATTAACAGCATATTTTTAGGATACCCTTAAGGAGAAAGATAAATAAGGGTAGGAAAAGCCTACCAGCAATGAAAGCAAGAAAATACCAGAAGTGTATAAAGGGTAATAAAGGCAAAGAAGAACAACAAAAAAAACTTTTATAGTGTAGAAAAGTATCAAGTACTAAGAACTTTACCAACAGCAAACACAGATAAAATTTTTAAGAAATGTCACTTACCTTAACCAGTACACTCGAGAACTGTAGTCAAGCATGTCTAGTTGCAAAAGCAACAAACGAGATCTGAGAGATGCTAGGCACAGTGCATTGTGGGTAGGAAAGTATCTGAAGAGTTTGTTGGTGGCCACACCGAACGGGTCACGGTAGCGGCCTGCGAATCCATAGAAGCGGGCATCATGGGCTGCAAAAGCACCTCACTGAGTACCAGCGAACTGGCAACTAGCTTAACAGAAGTGTCATTGGCAGTTTTTGACCTGTGCTGTCTGTCTCTGTCTTTATCCATAGCCGGCCTTAGGCATAGGTCAACTAGGCGGCCGCCTAGGGTGCTGGTCTAGCAGGGGCACTTTTCCAGTATTTATTTGGTGTAGATAGACCAAGATGGGGGCACCAGGTAGTGTGGTGGGGGGGGCGCCGTGGAGCCCTTTTGCCTAGGGCACCAGTTGACCTAGGGCCATTCCTGTCTTTATCATTACGTATTTTCGGAAGATCGGTAGTTGGATGGCTTACCGAAGCCATTTCAGAATATGGAGATCGAGAGCAAAAGCATTTAGCTACAATAAGGGCCTGGCGATGTACAGTTCTGGCATTAAAGCACAAAACTGACAGCGAGGGATGTCATGATCTGGGCCTAAACAGGTGACTCAGTAAGAATGGAAATCTTTGTGTGGTATTTGCTTTCCACAGGCGAGACAATTGTTAACTTTTTCTGATATCGGTTAGAGCAAGAAAAAAGGATCCCCAACGGGCTCCTTAGCTTTAGAAGACTTCAATTTCGGAAACAAAAACTCAGGTAGCGGCCGACCAGCACTCGTGGGAACTGCTTCTTCTTCAGGCTCCTCTGCAAGAAAGACTGATGCAATTGAGTCGGCTGCCTGATTTTATACCACTGACAACCTGACATCAGTCCTGGAGCGACAGCAACCGATGCAGAAATACTAAGCCTCTGGTATTTGGGCTGATTGAGGGCTACCCCTGGCAGGATAACCTAAGTGTGCAACAGTGAAACATGAAGAACATCAGCAAACAACATCTGAGGGATGTTAGGCACAGTGCATTGTGGGTAGGGAAGGATCTCAAGAGTTTGTTGGTGGCCACAAGCTGGAGTAATGGCCCAGTCGGATCAGTGTCATATCTGAACCCATATGTTGAAGAATGAATGAAAATTGACATCAGATCCAAAGTTAAATAAGATGCTACTAACTCAGATTATTCTACTATTACTCCTCACTCTACTAGCCTTCATCACCAATTATCAAATCCACCTCCTTCAAATACTTAGAACTTCAAGCAAACCTCACAAAGAATATCAACATCTATCCAGCCTACCTTTCTCCATAACACCCCATCTCTATAAACAAATTTAGCTATACATATCACAAAACTAAGTATACAAATTTGCAATCAAACACCAAACCAAGACCAAAATATAACTGGCCATATTCTTCCCTCTGAAAAATATCAATTCTAAAAGTTAGCAGAGATGTTCACCCCAACCCAGGTCCCACTGTTCATAAAACCATCACTACCATCCCTACAATAAACCAGTCACCTAATACATCTCAGCAAAAAACAGAACCCAAATTCACCTTAGAAAATATGAACCTACAAAGTATGTACAATAAAATTCACGACATACGTGCCTACCTTGCCACATACACTCCTGATGTAGTCATAGCTACTGAAACCTCGTTAAAAAAGAAATGAAGGATACTGAGGTCACCCCCCCCACGATACAATATACTCAGGCATGACAAACAAGACAAGCATGCAGATAGCAACCACCTATAATGATTATCTAACCATCATCTTACTTCCACGGGAAATACCCAAATTTAACAATGCTGAACTTCTAATAACACTCCTAAAAATCAACAATATGAAAACGATATGTTTAACAGCAATTTATATACCAACAAGGAATAACTGATACTGTTGATAGCATTCTGTACTGGATATCCCAACAAATTAACCATGAAACTATACTGGAGACTTAACTATAGACTGGCAACTCGTAAATTTGGCTACCCCCACTGAATCCACAAACTTGTTCAACTTCAGACAATTAATAACCACACCTACCAGAATCAATAAAACTTCAAAAAGACACTCAACATTAGACTGGATTCTTACAAACAAACCAGACAAACTGAAATAAGTAGGAAGCCGCTCAGACAGCGTAAGTGATCACATGCTAACATATGCTATTAGAATTTGCTATAACCTAGATAAACATATCCACATGCTAACATATGCTATTAGAATTTGCCATAACCTAAACAAACATATTATCTATAATCAAATATGAAATACAATCAATTTCAGCACAGATATTTTCAATGAAACACTAAAACAATATAATTGGAATGTACTTAGAAGAATGCCACTAGATACTGCTACATAACACTTTAATAACATATTCTTAGAGACCTTAAATAATCTAGCACCCGTACGTAATAAGAGTCAAGTCCAAACCTGTACCATGACTGACAAAGGAAATAAAAATGTTATGACAAAAGGGATAAAAAGCCTGGAAAAATTAAATTGGTATAAAAATAGAATTCAAAATGCCTTCCAGATTTAGACATCTTAGAAACCTTGCAAAACTCCATGTCAAACAGGATAAGCAAAGATACTATACCAACCTACAAGCCAAACATAAAAACAACCCAAAACTTTTTTGGTCATCCCCCTCTCCAAAATATTAGAAAATGCATCCATATACAGCTGATGCAATAACTAACCTCAAATAAACTGGTCTCAGAACCACAACATGGCTTTAGGCCCCAACACAGCACCACGACTGCTCTACTACATTTTACCAATATAATAAACCAACATAGAAACAATGGTCTGCTTGTGTCCACCATGTTCTTAGACTTGTCAAAGGCATTTCATAACTGTCTTGCACCAGCAACTGCTCATTCAACTCTCCTTAAGAGGACTTTCATAATACTCCTTGTTGTGGTTTCTTAGTTACCTATCTGGAAGTCAACAAGCCATTAAATGGCAGCAAACCTACTCATTCTTTCGACCAGTTACTACAGGTGTCCCTCAGGGCTCTATCCTGGGTCCTCTCATATGTAATATATTTATCAATGATCTCAACACCACCATTCATCATACTAGTTTAGTTCAATATGCAGAAAACTCAACATTAATATGTGCAGCCTCAACAATAAATAAGCTCCAAGACATTACTGAAAAATCTTTCTCCTCTGTAGAAACCTGACTCAAAGAATCAAACCTCCTACAGGATCCCAAGAAAATTAATTTAATGCTTTTTACCTCAAAAAGTTTCCAAAATCAAAAGGATTTTTTTTACCATAAAATATGAAATAAGGGGTGAAATTACAATCCAGCAAATAATAATGTCATTGAAACTGTAACTCATAGTAAACTTCTAGGCGTTATAATTGATGACAATCTTAAATATGAGCAGCAGATGCTGCACACCATTAAATCTACACACCAGAAACTAGGTTGCACACCGTTAAATCTACACACCAGAAACTAGGTTGACTTTATAGGATCAATAGATTACTTACAGATACTGCAAGAAAATCTCTAGCCACCATATTCTTATTGTCAACTCGGTTATATGCCGCTTCTGTCCTAACAAACTTAAATGATACTCAACAAAAGAAACTTGCCTCCTGATACAATAAAATAGCTCAGTTTGACACCAATCTCCATCTTAGCGCCCATCATTGTCATAAAGCATTAAAGCAACTAAACTGGCTTGAACTACACAACTACCTAACATATTCACAACTAACTACAACACACAAACTCACTTATCATCTAGATAAATGCCCTGCATTACATAACTTATTACTGACCTGCTGTCTATCCTCTCTAGTAACAAATTCCTATTACTTACAAATAAGTCAAATAATGTTGCAGGAGACTTGTTCTACCCCCAATATGTTGCTAAACACTGGAAAAGTATCCCCACATAAATAAAATTCACAGACAAACTCAGTAGCTTTATCACTGCTTAAGCAACTCCTTAACCAATCCTGGTCCTGCACATGCTCATCACAAGGCTAAAACTTTGTGTTCATCATACAGTACTCTCCAAATACTCAAACAGAATACACTCAACCTCTCACTGAAATGACAAAACAATTTGTATACATAACTGCTGCCTGTACAATCCACTAAGTTGTTGGGCAGCTTTTCAAACCTTAATGGCACCTCCACATGCACTAACTGCCAGGAGCATGAGCAGACGGTTAGCATCTTCAGAATTTCTTGTCCTCAAGAAAGAAATAGCATTGAAAGGGAAGAAACATTTGCTAGGAAATGCAATACAATAGTGACTATATACACAAGGGTATCAACGTCCATACCCTGGCAATACAGAAAAAAACACTAAAAGAAGCAGGGCTGGAGGGGAAGGTATAGCTACTGCAATAGTGATCTATTAGAACATCTACTGTTACTTTTATTTTATTTATTTTTTTTTTTTGTCTGGGTTAGCCCCAGCACACTGGTAGCCTTTTTTCAGGGGAGTGCCCAGGTGGTACTTATACTACGTGGTGAAATAGGCTAGTAGTCCGGGAGGCTTCCTCTACTTTTTTTGCAGGGTGTTGTGGGATCTTTTACATCCACCTGAGATACCACAGATGGAACATCAGTTTAAGTTGTCATTCGAGTTTTATTTCCACCACTGTACTATGTTCAACATTAGATCATTGATGCAGCCATTTGGGTAGATCACCATAGATTAGATATCAAGAAGGGAGGAGGAAGTAACTTAATAATTCAGGAACGCCTGGAGAATGGTCCCAGCAAAGCCTGTTCTGGACCAAGGAAAGGAATCAGTTTGTACTGCTTTATAAAGGTTTATACAGAGAACCACATTGTTGCCTGTAGAATATTTCTAGAATCCAGCCCTTTCCCAAAAGAACCCAAAGCAATACTGGAACGGGCTTTAACCCTACCTGAAAATGGCATACTGGAACAGGCCTTAACCCTACCTGAAAATGGCATGTTATGGTGAGAAAAGCAAAAAGGAATAGCATGAGACAAACCTCTAGAAATTGCCTGCTTTGACACTAGTTGTCCTTTCCCTCCTAGGAGACAAACAGCTTTCCTAAAGGAAAGAGTTTTGTCTGCTGAGTATCTGAGCTGTGGATATCCAGCTTATGAAATATTTTTATCTCTTGTTTTGGGGTTCAGGAAAAAAGACAGGGAGATTAACAGACAGTCTCAAAGGTAAACTGAGGTCACATTAGATGTACAAGAAGGATTGGTTCTCTTTGTGAAAAATAAGGTAAGACTGAGTCACATTATAGCCTGTCACTCACATACTCTTCTAACAAAAGTCAGAGCAATGAGTAAAACAGTCTCCCATGTTAAGAACATCAAATCCACCTGATAAGCTGGTTCAAATGGAAGAAGAGTAAACTTTTCAAGCACAAAATTAAGATCCAAAAGAGAAGCCACTTGTTTTCTAAGTGGATGGATATGTAAAACCCCTTTCAAAAACTGCTTTATTTGAGGATAGGTAGAAATGGAGAATCCATAGGCAAACAACAAAAATAACCAACAAAAGAACTTTGGTAGTGAAGTAAAAGAGGCCAGAAGACAGTCATCATCATTACCATCACCATCATCATCATCAGCCCCTTTTTCCCCCATTTTTCTACATGGGGTCAGGGTATCGTGTTAACTGTCACCAACTCTCTGGATTCAGTGCCACACTCCTGCCTTCTTCAACACCCATGCCTGACTGTCGCAGATCTTCTTTCACACAATCCATCCACCTCTTTACTGGAAGTCCTCACTTCCTCTTACCTTCTTCCTGTCTGCCCCAAATCTTCCTCACCAGAATGTCTTCTGCTTTTCTACACGTGCCCAAACCATCGTAATCTGTTCTCTTTGATCTTTTCTGCAATTGCAGCTACTTTGGCTTCTGCTCTTATGTCCTCACAGTTTGCATCCTACTACCTTTCTCAGGCACTTCATTCCCATCACCTCTAGCTTCTTCAACTGTTCTGCCTTTACTGCCCAGTTTTCTGTACCATACAGTGTACTGGTTGCACCACTGTCTTGTACACCTTACTTTTCAGCTTCTTTGGCATTCTTCTGTCATAGACTACACCTGATACTGTATGCCAGTTGGCTGCAGCCTCTCTGATTCTAGCTTTGACCTCTTCATACAGACAACCCTTCTCCTTAACTACCCCTCCCAGATACTTGAAGCTGTTTGCCTGTTCCAGTATCTTCCCTTCTATTTCTATTCTCAGCTTCTTCTGATTTCCCTAATTTGCTGCCATTACCTTCATCTTTTCTGTGCTTAGTTTCATTCCATGTGCCTTCAGATTTGCATTCCATTCTCCATCATATCCTTTGCTGAAGTTCTAGCTCAGACTCTGCCTGCACTGCCACATCATCTGCATACAGCAGCTTTGTTGATCCTTCCCCTCCAACCTGTTTGCTAATGTAGTGCATCACCAGTATTAACAGCAGTGGGCCCAGAGGTGGACCCTGATGTATGCTCACTCCCACTGGGAACCCCTCTGTGAGGCCATACATTGTTCCTACTTGAGTCACTGGGTCCTTGTACATAGCCTGCAATAATTCTACCAATGTTTCTGGGACTTCAAACCACCACAGAACTGCCCAGATCAGCTAGTTGGACTCTCTCCTTATTTCTAGCTTCTTCTCAAGTATCTGTCTCAATGCAAACACTGGGTGAATTGTTCTGCATCCTGCTCTGAATCCAAACTGCTCATTTCCCATTTTACATTCTACTACTCTGCATATCCGTTTATCAATCACCCTCTCCAGAACTTTCATACAATGTGACAGGGGTTTGATGCCTCTGTACTGTCTACAGTTGTGAATGTCCCCTTTGTTCTTGTACACTGGCACGAGTATGCTTATTCTCCAGTCATCTGGGATACACCTTTCTCTCCAGACTGCTATTAGTACCTTCCCATCTCACCCAGCACCTTTATCATATCTGCTGTGACATCATCTGAGTTTGCTGCTTTCCCTGACTTCATCTTCCTTAGTGCTGTTACTTCTAGGGTGGGCTCATCTTCTTGTCTCATCATAGGCTGTTCCTGGGGAAGAACAGCTTCTGTGGGGTTTTCTTCATTTAGAAGCTGCTGGAAATACTCCTTCCATTTGCCTTTGATGCCCTCTGGACTGGTGAGCAGGTTGTTGCTGGCATCCCTTATGAAGGGTATCTGACTATCTTCTTTATCTTTCTGTCTTTGCCTTGCAACCTGATATAGTTCCTTTGTGCCCCTTACTGAGCCACTTTCCAGAAGGTGGTACAGTGCCTCTGATGCCCAATTCTTTGCTATTGCAACTTCTTTCTTAGATTCTTTTTTTAGCCAATCATTAATCCTTCCTAGCCTGGGCAGTCTTTTCTATCTCCCATGTCTTCCTGCACTCCTTCTTTCTTTTGATGACTTCCGGGATTTCTGCATTCCACCACTAACTTTCCTTATGTACCTTATTTCCATACCTGGCTCGGCCACATATCTTTTCTGTAGTCCTAACACATGCTGCTTAAAGGCACTGCCATTCTTCTTCAACTCCACCTATTTCATGCTCTTCTTGGGGTGCTAGAGCCCTGCATAATTCCTTGAACTGTTGCACTTTCTCTCCAGTCAACTTCCAGGTCTTCAGCCTGGTCTCTGTTGACCTTAGAGCCTTCTCTGACCACTGCTTGCAGCTGATTGTGGCAACTAGTGGTTTATGCTGTGAGCCAACTGTTCCACTGGGGATTACTTTGCAATCACGGATTCTACCCAGTGCCTTTTCTGAGTTGCATGTTGACTAGTCTTGTATGTGATCTTGTGACTGTCTCTCTTTCTGAACCGTGTGTTGGCTACTATCAAGCCATTTGCCAGAGAGAAGTCTAGAATGGCTTCTCCTCCTTTATTCCTGTTGCCCCACCCATGTGAACCCAGGCAGTCGTCAAATCCTGTTCTGTCTGTCCCGATATGTGCATTCAAGTCACCCATTATCGACACCAATTCATGTTCTCCTGCTTTATCAAGTAGGTCCTGCATCTGCTGTCTGAATGCACTCTTTCCCTCACTATCACAACCCTGCTGTGGGGCAGAGGCTGAGATTATGAATACTGCCCTATAATGATAGGGTCTGATTGCCATGAGTCTGTCATTAATTCTGATGATATCCCTTACTGCCTTCTGAAGCCTCCTCTCACCACAATTTCTACACCATTTCTAGCCTGCCCTCCACCTGAGAAGTAGACTCTGGATCCCAAGCCAGTGGCTTTGCTGCACTGCCCTTACATCTCGTCTCTTGGATACATAGGATGTCCAGCCTCCTCTGTATCATCATGTCATCCACTTCCAAGCTGCATCCTGTCAGTGAACCTACATTAAGTGTAGCAATTCTCAGTTCATGTTTGGCAGGTTGGCTGGTTTTACGTCCAGCTTTTGCTCAACAGAGCTATCTCAGGTAATCCAGGCTAGGCAACTAGACACTGGCCATCTAGTAGCTTATTGAGCCAGGGCTGCTGGGCTTTATGGCGGGAACACACTACCCCTCCCACCATTAGCAAGAGTCCCTGGTGTGGGTCAGAGTAGGCCAGGTTCTCAACCTACTTATCACCGGTAACTACCCATGCCTATTTTAGCGACATTAGTCAACATGACCGAATCACCTAGAGCCATATTTTACACCTAGTGGCTAACCCTGTCACAGTGTACAGTCTGTGATACGTGTTCTCCTATCTTGAGGATACTGCGCACCACAGTAGATGCCCAAAGCAGTTGGTCTGTACAACTCTTCCCCCTACAGGGCACCATGTACAGTCTGTGCTGCTGCTCACAGCTCCATTCATTGGTGAGTTTGAGATGGAAACACTCAGCATGTTTTTCGGACATGGGAGAAACCCCATGGAGACACAGGGAGAACATGGAAACTCCAAACAGACATTGGCCAGAGGTCAGGATCAAACCTTGCACCTTGTGCATGGGAGGTGAAGGCCTTAACCACTAAGCCATCTGAGACCAACCAGTGACTCACACAAATAATCAAGAACCAGAGGCATCAAGGCCTTAAAAGGTTCCTGGTTCTTAGAATGGCATCTACATCTCTTTGCTCTTTATGTGCTTTTGTCTATTGTGTTCCACAGACCTTGCAATTTCACCCCTTTGGACACAGCTCATTACACCAGATCTGAAGTATCTGTTGTGGCAAACTGAAGAGGAAGCAGTAGAGAAAATGGAAGACCTCAATTTCAAGAGTACTGGTCTACCAATCACAGGAAACTTGCGCTTTACAAACCCCAGAATTAGGGTTTAAAAAACAGTGAAAATGATGAGTCCAGTTCTTACACTAATGTACTATGTCCTCCATTAATCACTACTGCAGTATGCATTACATATAGAAAGATTGCCAAAGATTATAAGAGAATGGGAGGGAGGAAAAAGTAAAGGAACTGGAATCAAGAACTTTCTGAAGGATGTGTCAGACAAAACCAGTCCTAGATCTGGAAAAAGCATCAATTGTTTAGTTCTTAGTAAAGGTGTGGATTTATGATTAGGTAGCTGCTTCCAAAATATATATAGAAACCAGACCTTTGACAAAGGCCCCTGAGGAAGCAAATGCTTAAGGTGAAAGGGCTTTAACCTGACCAAAAAGGGATTTCCCATGGAAGGAATAACAGAAAGAAAGAGCTGTGCAGGTCCCTTAGAACTGGTTTGTTTTGAGATTGGACTAGTCCAGTTTCTTATCCTGAAAGGAAACACACAGTTGTTCAGTTTTTCTAACAGATTTTGATTTTACCTAATTGGTATATAAACATCTAAAGAATGTAAAATTATTTCCCTTCTGTTTTGAGGATTGTGAAATAAAGAAGGTACGTTTATTGATGGGCTAAAAGAAATTTTATTGACCACTTTAGACATGAAAGAGGGATTAGTCCTGAGAGACACCTTGGCCTTGTTAACAATTAGGACAGGTGGAGATGCCATAAGAGCTTGTAGCGCTGAAACTCTTTTAGGTAATATAAGAGCTGCTAGCAGAACTGGCTTCCAAGATCAGAATAGCAAAGAAGAAGAAGAAGAAGATGACTTAAACTTAGACTTAAACTTACTCTTCCCTCATTAGGCCAGTCATTGAATACAATGCCCCATTTGCCATGTACCTCACTAAACACCTGCAACAACTGGAGAGGCCACAAAAGTACCTCACGAAGAGGATCCTAGACCTTAAACATTTGTCCTATATGGACAGACTCAAAAAACTATTCTCCGTCTCATATCACCTACTTAGAGGTGATCTCTGCTTGACTTACAAAGCCATGTCAGACCCAGCTCTGTTAGAAATGCTACATCTAAAGAAATCCCAATCCCTCCACAACACATGCTCCAGAGACCTCAACCTCATTACCACAATCAACAGAACATGCTGGAGGGACAGGTTCATAACCCAGAGGCTGCCCATTCTATGGAATACACTTCCCATAAACACCTCACTGGCCCTCTTCAAGAGAAATCTTAATGAGTGGATGGGAAATAGAAAATTCACCCCAGGGATCACTCCAGTGGCTTTACTTGAAAGAGGCACTGGGAACTAAGGTTGAGTGGTACGATGCCAGGGTAATCCTATGGGCTAGGCTTGGAAAAGCTCCAGGGCCATTAGCCTAGTACACACCTATGAACCCATAAGAGTCAGCTTCCCCAAAGCACAAGTCAGATCCCAAGGTGGAAGAATGCAGGATACCGTTTAAAATTTGTTTGACCTCAAAACATGTAGAAAGTGGTGGATTTAAAGCCAAACAGGTGGATATGGCTAACAGATGGGCCTTATTGTAAGAATATCCCAGGCATGCTTAGACAAAATTACAGAAATATAAAGAGAATATCCGGTATACCCACATGGTCATCATGATTATCATCTTTCGGCTGTTCCCGTTAGGGGTCGCCACAGCGGATCATCTGTTTCCATTTCTTCCTGTCCTCTGCATCTTGCTCTGTCACACCAACCACCTATATGTCCTCTCTCACCACATCCATAAACCTTATCTTAGGCCTTCCTCTTTTCCTGTTACCTGGTAGCTTCATCCTTAGCATCTTTTTCCCAATATACTCAGCATCCCACCTCATCACATGTCCAAATCAATGTAATCATGCCTCTCTGGCTTTGTCTCCAAACCTTCCAACCTGAGCTGGCCCTCTAATATACTTATTTCTAATCCTGTCCACCCTCGTCACACCCAGTGCAAATATTATCTTTAACTCTGCCACATGCAGCTCTAACTTCTGCCTTTTTGTCAATGCCACTGTCTCCAACCCATATAACATAGCTAGTCTCACTACCCTCTTGTAGACCTTCCCTTTCACTTTTACTGGTACTCGTCTGTCACAAATCACTCCTGACACTCTTCTCCACCCACTCCATCCTGCCTGTACTCTCTTCTTCACCTCTCTTCCACACTCACCATTACTCTGAACTACTGATCCCAAGTATTTAAACTCATCCACCTTTGCCACCTCTACTCCTTGCATCCTCACCATTCCTCTATCCTCCCTCTCATTCATACACATATATTCTGTCTTAGTCCTGCTGACCTTCATTCCTCTTCTCTCTAGAGCATATCTCCATCTCTCCAGGATCTCCTCCACCTGTTCCCTACTCTCACTACAGATCACAATGTCATCTGTAAACATCATAGTCTACGGGGACTCCTGTCCGATCTCGTCTGTCAACCTGTCCATTACCATTGCAAATAATATGGTAAAGGCCCTATTTTCTGTTTTGGCACCAAACAGAACATCTTTTCATTTATAAACATAAAATTTTCTTGTAAAAGGTTTTCTAGCCTCCTCCAATGCCTGTAGCATGCCCTAAATAATATTAAAGCCCCAATCACCTACAGAGTTGGTTCAATGTCTGCAAACTGGGGTGAATGAGAGAGCCCTTCTGTTGTATGAGCAAGTCCATCCTCTGGTGTAACATGTAATGATTGCCGTTGGCCAGGTGGAAGGGAAGAAAGAAAGAAAGAACATTTGTGTAGATGACTTATCATAATTGTAGATGTTCAAGTAGATCAATGTTGCAGTACTAAGTCTTGTGACTTTTTGACATGTAGAAACCCCTGAACTGCCCAAATACCAGAGTCTTTCACATCTGCTAGCCAGCAGACAGCCAATGCTGTCTGATGTCAGGACATTGGAGTATAAAGATGTTGTCAGCCTGTGCCATCTTCAGAACTTTCTTGTCCAAGGTCTAATGAGTGCAATGATCTTAATGTGAAGGACTACCTGTCCAACCATATCTACTATGTTCTTTATTGTCAGTATTGCAGTAATAAGTATTGGGAAGTTTTGGAGGTTTGAGAAGAACATGGTGAGGTGAATAGCCTGATTCAAAGATATTTCTGAGACCAACTTAGACATAAAAAAGAGATTGGTTTTCAAGGTGACTGTCCATGCAGGAAGTGAGTAGCTTGATTCAAATATATTTCTGAGACCAACTTGGGCATAAAGGAGGGAAAGGTTTTCAAGATGACTGTCCCCGTGGAAGGCTAAGAATGACTGCTTACACATGAGGGCTTGAAGTTAAAAAATGCATCCAGCTGATGTAAGCGCTAACAGCAGGGCTGTTTTCCATGTCAGCAGCTTAACAGGAGCTGAGGCTGCTGGCCAAAATGGTGGAAGACTTAAGTGTTTTAATTACAAAATTCAGGTTCCAGCCGGGGTGGTCTGAGGTGAACTATCCCTTTCAGGAATTGTTTCCTTGTGGGTGTGACATGGCAGAAGTGTGTACTTGATCCTGGAATAAAACAGTTCTTGCTTGAAGAGATGGAAAAGGTATTCAAGTATCTGCTGTAAGGTTGCTTGAGAAAAGAGAATGCCAGTGGGTTAGCACCTGATTGAAAACCTTTTCCATTTTATTAAATATGGCTTTCTAGTGCAAGGCTTTCCAGCCTCTTTTAGAATGGATAAAATGCCCTTGGAGTAAGACTGAGTTGATGAAGTCAGTAAACCAATATTCCAAGATGTTAGCTTGAGGATCTTTAAAATGGGGTGAATGACAGACCCATTGTTCTGGGTTAGAAGGTCCCTGAGCTGTGTAAGTGTTCTGGTTTTCCACTTGCTGAGAGTCAAGAGAAGGGAGAACCAGTGGCACCTGGACCAGAAGGCAGCAGTAGATATCATTTTTGGTCTATCTGACCCCACCTTAAGGCAGTAGGACTAGAGAAAGAAGCCTCTCTATTTAAAGGAGGAAGCGTCTGCTCTCCACAACCCTCTCGGCTGGGTTCTCAAGCAGAATTTGCTTTTCTGCCTGTTTTCTGGTGAAGCTAAAATGTCCATTACTGGTACCTCCCAGTGATGTGTGAGGTCCAGAAATTCTTCCTTTTTCAGCATCCATTTGCTGGGGTTTAGGATAGTTCTGCTTAAAGAGGTTGCCAGCAGACTGTTCTGATCAGGGATCCAAGAGGCCTTGGGTGCTACTTTCAGTTGCTGGGGTGTTACCTTCATTTGTTGGGCAACCAACCAAGTTTCATTGCTAGTCTGCATAGGAGCTATGAATGTATTCCCCCAATGTTTGTTTATGTACCACATGACTGTGGTGCTACGTGTCCAGATCTGAAGGGATCCTGGGGGCAGTTTGCCTTTCATAGCCAGGATGACCACCATTATTTCATTTAAACTGATGTTCTGTTTTGCTTTTGACTGCTCCATAACTCCTTGACTTTGATTTGTCCTAGATAGACCCTCCAGGCCATGTCAGAGAGGTCTATTGTCAAGGTCTGTGTTTTCTCTGTCAAGGGGAACTCTGGTCTTGTTGTTGCAAACACTCTCCTCCTACTAGGAAATATATTTTCTTAGGCATGAAAGCAGAGGGACCAAGGTTTGCAGGAACTGCTGATGTTTAACCTATTTTTTTAGGAATCACTGCAACTTTCTCATGTGCAATTTTGCCAAGAGGACAGTTATACTGCAAGAAGCCAAGTGACCTAGGGCCATGAGGAATTATCTTTTTGAAGTGTATCGCTTGGAGTATAGGGTACTGAGATATCCTGAAAGGAAAGTGACCTTATCCCCCAGAAGGAATGCCTTCTGTTGGACTCTGTCTATGTCTGCCCTCAGAAGACAGTCCTAGAGCTTGGACAGAGTTGTGACTTTTGGACATTAAGGGTCAGACCCACTTTCTGAAAGCAATCCATGGTGATTTACATACCTGTCAGAAGTTCTGTAGGTGACTTTGCTTGAATCAGGCAATCGTTTGGGTAAGGGTGCATGTGGACCCCTTGTTTTCTAAAAAAAGGAATGATTGGTGCTAGACAGTTGCTCTGGGAACAGTAGATATGCCAACTGGTAATGCAATCCTCCTGAAATTGTAGGATTTTTTTTTTAGTGCCTGGGCCATAGAAACAGGTAGGTAGGCATTCTTAAAACCAGAGTCTCCATCCATGCTCCTGGGATGATTTTATGTATGTATGTATTTATTTATTTATTACATTTGTTAACCGGGAAATGTCCGACTGGGCCAGGAGCCTGTTTTCAGCAGTGGCCTGTGGGGAAAAGCTCAAAAAACAGTAAAAATACTAACAATAATAATACTTAAACAAAATCATAGACAATACAAACATGAAATAACAGTGTGCATTATGTATACAGTGAAACAAACTTGAAATAACAGTGTGCATTATGTATACAGTGAAGCATTAGCAAAGACACCAACATCACTGCAACTACCTGTACAGTTATGAGCAATGGTTCCTATGAACCCATGTCCATCGGTGAAACAGAATGAAGTTGTAGTATATATGCAATTCAAGACAGAGCTGAAGGGGGAAAATGGGGAGGCTAGAAGGAGGCAGATAATGGTAGAGTTAGGAGTACTGAAATGTGGTAAGGGAGCTAGGAAGAGTTAGGTTGGAGTATGGCAGGAGCAAAGCCAGTGACTAGCTAGGTAGTTATTTAGTACTTGTTTGAACTCATGATAGTGAGGCTTTTTTGTGATCGTCTGAGGAAGACTATTCCAAACTTTGCAATTTTGTAAGAATAGAGGGAGTTGCCATGATAGTTGTAGGAGTGGGTAACCTTTAGCATTAGTTTGTCAGAGGATCTGAGGAGCCTAAGATTATAACTAGGTTGGACTAGATTAGAAAGAGCAGGGAAGTTACTGGGTTTGGGGACTATTTTGTGGCCCATGCTAAGCTGATTGAGAACTAAAAGGTTTGGGAGTTCTAGCCAGTTGAGCTGGGAGGGAACAGTGCAGTGGTGAGTCCTGTGTGGGTGATTAATGGCAAATTTGGCAATTTTGTTGTAGCAAGATTCTGGGTTTTTGAGGTCAGTCTTTCATAGGTTTGTGAATATATGAGCTCTGTAGAGCAGGATAGAAAGTAGGTGTGGCCAAGCAGTGGTCAGTAATCTGTGAAGGGTTAACATCTTGAATTTTGGTAGCACTAGAAACTTGTTAAGTCTTCAGATATCTAGGATAGGCTTCCAGGTACAACCTTTCCTGGGAACTGAGGAAAGGTGGGAGTAAAACCCTGTCCCTCTTCTTCTATGGGCACAGTCTGAATGGATCCTTATAGTAATATTTTTGAGAATGGCTGAAATTAGTTTTTCTTGTAGTTTTGGCAGGAGTGGGGATTCCTAGAAAGACTGGAGTTTTTTCAGAATAGATGGCATAGCCCTTCCTTATAAACTATAGAACCCATTTGTCTTGTGTCATTCTCTTCCCAGTGGTGGTAGAAGGAAGAAAGAAAGCTTTCCTGACAGGTGGAGGAGGTCGAAGTGGAATTTGGGAGTGGGGGAAGGTGCTGGCTGTAGGAACTGCTGCCCCTCTGGGGGGGGGGGGGCAGGACCCTTGAATCCCCATGTCTGGAATGATGTTCAGTTTGCCACTTTCTTTGTTGTCTGGGACTTTTCCTCCTAGAATATTTTGCTTTTTCATGTTTAGGTGGAAAGGTCCATGTCTTGACAGGAGAATTTCTATTTATCTAGGAGTGGGAGATAGTAAAATTCTCTTAAAGAGTTAATTTGTTTCCCTTTCTTGTCCACTTTTTCACATTTTGTCTGCTGATGGTGCAAAAGGACCAAGGGGAGCATGAAGGAGTTCAGCTTTAACCTGGTCTGAGAAAGGTTGTGTCCTCAGCCAGGCATGTCTTCAAGTGAGTGACCCTGTGGCAACTGCCTGCAAAATGCATCTGAAACATATTATCCACATTTGATAGAATGTACTGATACCTGGAAGTAGTATTACACAGCTCCCCTACCCCCGGAGGCTCTTGTCCTAAATCCCTGCTACCTTGGGTTTAATTTATTCCTGTAGTGTTTCTTACAATATTTGAGGACATGGAACTGGCAATTAAGAGCCAGGGTGGATGAAGTGTAAATTTTGTTACCAAACCCATCAAGCAATCTGCTTTCCCTATCATCTGGTAAGGGGTGCTTGGCTATATACAAATTGGCTCCCTTGGCAGATTATGTAGACACCACTGCTGGGTCTGCCATTGTTTTTTTATAGAAGTGCTTGTGGGACTAAAGCACCCTATATATTCTTGGCAGCAGGAGGAAGGGAGTCAGACTGCAAGGATGTCTTCAAACACATCATCCAAGACCACATGAACTGGAGAAATCACTGGCAGTTCAGGAGTAGGAAGGTTCAGAAGCTCTCTGTAGTGAGTCTGAGCCTAGCAGAATTCCCTAGATTCCAAACTGAAGGCTTCCTTCATTCTATGAAGTGGGTTTCCAAAGGATAAAGCTTCAGGAGATGAGGCTAAGGATAAGGTATCATCTGAATCAAAGTCGTCATAAGTTTGAGGAGGAACATGTCTCACATAAGATAATTCCTTCTTATCCTTTGATTCTGGGGAATCAGAACTCAGGGAAAAATTGCTCTTTTTTTGTTTTTCTGGCAAAGTTTCTGGCACATGATCCTTTTGCAGGGTGGATTTCCTGGTCCTCATGAAGTCCATAAATTCCTGGGCCTGCCTGACCAAGTCCTGTCAATGATGAGGCAATGGACTTGGGCAGCAAGGGCTGGGGCAAACCTGACTGCTTCTTTTGTTTGGGAGCACTGGTCTTAAGGGAAGTAAAGGCCTCAGGTAACTGGCCGGCAGCTGTGACCTCAATCCAGTTCCCAGGGACATGTTCTGTTAAAATAATCATGGGATACTGCCCTCATCCTTAGTCACCAGAACTTGGGCATTGGAATCTGTGACCTGTTCAAGTGGATTCGGACCTAATAGACTTTGGTCTGGTGTCAGAATGTATGATGAGGCCTGAGTCATGGTGGCCTCTGGAGGGGTTGTGCCAGTGGACACTGACCTAACAGGCGTTGAACCATGGGACTGCAAAGGTGTCTCACCTGCACTGGCAACATCAAGTTTTCTAGTGGGGCTGGACACAGAAATGACACTGATGTTCCAGCCATCCTTATGTGTGTACTAGGCTAATGGCACTGGAGGATTTACAAGCCTAGCCCACAGGATTACCCTGGCATTGTGCCACCCAATCTTAGTTCCCAGTGCCTCTGTTGAGTAGAGCCACTGGAGTGATCCCCGGGGTGAATTTTCTATTTCCCATCGACTCATCATGATTTCTCTTGAAGACGGCCAGTGAGGCATGGGCAGTCTCTAGGTTATGAACTTCTCCCTCCAGCTTGTTCTGTTGATTGTGATAATAAGGTTGAGGTCTCTAGAGCGTGTGATGTGGCAGGACTGGGATTTCTTTAGATGTAGCATTTGTAACAGAGCTGGGTCAGACATGGCTTTGTAAGTCAAGCAGAGATTGCCTCTAAGTAGGGGATATGAGATGGAGAATAATTGGAGTTTTTTGTGTCTGTCCATACAGGACAAGTGTTTAAGGCCTAGGATTCTCTTTGTGAGGTACTTTTGTGGCCTCTCCAGTTGTTGCATGTGTCTAGTGTGGAACATGCCAAATGGGGGATTGTACTCGATGATTGGCCTAATGAGGGAAGAGTAGAGGGAGACAATGACTTCTTTTTTCCTGGATGCAAAACCCTTAGTAATGAGATGTGCCACATAGAAGAACTTTGTGACCACATGGCAATGTGGTGGTCAAAAGAGAGACTGCTGTCAACCTGTGTTCCAAATCTCTTATAATGCCTTCTGAGTTCAGTGGACTACCATCAATGTGGTAATTCAAGGGAAATGGGTTTTTCCCAAAGGGGATGACGACACATTTTTTTTGGCATTGAGCTTAAGGCCATGGTTCTGATACCAGTTGTTGGTCTCAGTGAGGCCTTTCTGTAGGATGTCAACATCACTTGGGGAGTTAACCTTCGTGTTGGCCTGGACTTCAGAGAAGTAGATACCAAACAGGAGAGGACCCAGGACCGAACCCTGTGGGACTCCACTAGTGACTGGTGGGCATTCTGACTGGGAGTCAGCTACTTTCACACTGTGGTTTCTATCTGTGAGCCAATTTGCAACCCACCTAGTGATATAGGGATTGATGCCTAGCTTAGTGAGTTTTTCTATGATTCCTGAGTGGGTAATGGTATTAAAGGCCTTGGCCAGGTCAAGGAAGGCTGTATGAACCACTTTGCCTTCATCCACAGCTCTGGTGACTGACTCAAAGAAGTCGACCAGGTTGAGCAGGCATGATCTACCCTTCACAAAACCAAACTGTGTGGGCTTCAGAGTTTGGAGAGTCCCTATATCCTTGTTTATTAGGTCCATGATGATGCATTCCATAGCTTTGCATATCAGACTAGTCAGACTAATGGGGCAATAGTTCCCAGGGTATGTAGTCACTCCTCCTTTGTGAAGAGGGATGACTGTAGCAGTGCGCCATTCGGTAGGAACAAAGCCTGAGGTGAGGCTGTGATTGAACAGGGCACACAGGTGAGGTACCAGTTCAATCTGTATTTCATGTAAAACACAGCCAGGGATATAGTCAGGTCCCATAGAAACTGTATTCTTGGCCTTGGACAGTGCTGTTTTAACCTGTGCAGCAGTAATACTGGGTGCCTGGCAATCTACTGGTATTGTGATTGGTCCTTTGGTGGGGGAGAGAGGGATAAAGTTGGCACTGAATCTGTAGGGCAGTATATTGGCAATATCTGCTGGCTCGGTATAGGAGGTACCACTGTGCAGTAGCTCAGGACAAATCTGGGTATTGCCATGGAAACTCTTTACATAACTATAGAAGGCCTTGTGGTTGTCTTTACTATCTGCTGCAATTCTGTTTTCATAGATAGCTTTAGAGGATTTGATGAAGGATCTCAACTTTTTGTTGAGGCCGATAAGGGAATTTTTCCATTCTTGAGACTTCACCATATTCTGCATCGGTTTCCTCCTTCTGTTGTAGAGTTTGTTTATGGCAGGGGACCACCAGATTTCTTCTATTTTTTGGGGGAGACACACTTGGTTCTACTGGGTATGGCGAGATCCTTGCATTTGTGTACATGTTCATAAAGTGCAATGGTGTATGATACAGTGGTCATGCAACTATTCTCCATTTGTATGGGTGCCGTGAAGTTAGCCACCTCTGTTTTTAGGAGCCCAAGGTTAGCTTAGTTTTTCATGGTGGTTACCTTTTGGGGTGGGATGGGAGGGATGAGGATTTCCAAGGTGATTAGTTTGTAGTCGGATCTAACCAAGGAGGAATTGACTATTGGTGTAGAGCAATGGTCGCCCATGTTAGTGCTGACCAGGTCAAGGATGTTTCTACCTCTAGTCGGGGTAAGAACGAGCTGGTCCAGGGCACTGGAATTAATGAATTCCAGGAAACGTTGGGCAAGTGTATTGGTGCACGAGTGGTTTTCCCAGTTAAATGGAGGGGTAGGTGAAGTTGCCCAGTATGAGAGTGTTAGGTTCATAGGTAGATACTCGGCTATACTGGGCTATCTGCCCGAAGGCATATATTAACCCAGCCACATTGTGCGGTATTCACCGCCCTTTTGGTTAATTCCCTAAGCCCTTGATCTAGCAACTAGTACCCTTGGTCCCTATCTAGTAGAGCTGTTTGTATGATCCCTGGTGTGAACTTTCTGTTACCCATCCACTCGTCAAGGTTCCTCTTGAAGAGTGATAGTGAGGGGCTCTGTCTTATGTAGATTGGGACCTTGTTCCATAGCAAGGGAAGTCTTTGCGAAGGGAATCTATCCCTCCAGCATATTCTATTTTTTGTTGTGCTGAGGTTTATATCCCTAGAGTGTGTATCTCGAGTGGATTTGGTTTTGCTAAGATGGAGCATGTTCAACAGTTCTGGGTTGGACATGGCTCTGTATGTTAGACAGAGATCGCCTCTGAGAAGGCGGTATGCAACAGAGAAAAGCCTTAGTTTTTTCAATCGTGCTGCATAGGGCAACTGTTTGAGGCCAGTAATCCTCTTAGTGAGGTACCTCTGTGGTCTCTCCAGCTGCTGGAGATGCCTAGCCAGGTACATTCCAATTGGTGCATTGTACTCAATAATGGGTCTGATGAGGGAAGAGTAGAGGGGCACCACAACATCCTTAGATCTTGATGTGAACCCTTTCGTGATCAGATGGGTCACATAGAAGGATTTTCTAACCACCTTGGTAACATGGTTATCAAAGGAAAGCTGACTATCTACTTGGGTCCCTAGATCCCTTATTGCTACTTCAGATTTCAGGGGATTACCTCCTATGTGGTAATTCGCAGGTACTCTGTTTTTTCCAAAGGGGATTACTGCTCATTTTTTAGCATTTAGCTTAAGACCATGGCTTTGACACCATGCATCAGTCTCGTTAAGGCCCTTCTGGAGGATATCCATGTCGGCCGGAGACTCTATTATAGCACCCAGTTTGCAGTTGTCCACAAACTTGGTCAGCCACAGCCCTTCAGTGCTTGCCTGTACTTCTGAGAAGTATATGCCAAACAGGAGGGGCCCCAGGACAAAGCCCTGAGGCACATCGCTCGTTAATGGTCTGGATTCGGACACAGATCCGCTACTCTTACTTTGTGGGATCTGAGAGCCAGTTTGCGATCCATCTTGTGACGTAAGGGTTTATGCCCAGGTTGGCGAGTTTATCAATAATACCCGAATGGAGAATGGTGTCAAATGCTTTACCAAGGTCAAGGTAAGCCATGTGTACCTCCTTTCCCTTATCTATAGCCTGAGTAACTGTCTCAAAGAAGTCCACCAGGTTCAGGAGGCATGATCTGCCCTTGACGAAGCCGAACTGTGTGGGGTCAAGTTTTTGGAGGTTCCCAAACTCTCCATTTATGAGTTCCATAATGATTCGCTCCATTGCCTTACAGATCAGTCTGATCAGGCTTATTGGTCGGTAGTGGGCCCACCCTTGTGCAGCGGAACCACCATTGCTGTGCGCCATTCTATGGGCACATATCCTGTCGAGAGGCTGAGGCTGAACAGGGTATTCAGATGCGGGGTTAATTCATTTTGGAGCTTGCGTATGAGACAGCCTGGGACACCATCTGCTCCCATGGAGGCAGTGTTTTTAGCTTTAGATAGAGCCTTATTAACCAACGTATCAGTAATACTTGGAGTTACACAATCCCCTGGAATAGTAATAGGCCCTGTAGGTGGTGGGGGGGGAATTTGCACTGAACCTGTCAGCTAAGATGTTGGCAATGTCAGTGGGGTCAGTGTATTTTGTTCCATTTTGTACTAGCTCAGCACAGACCTGAGCGTTGCCATTTAGGTTTTTGACGTAACCACAGAAGGCCTTATGGTTATCCTTGGCATCCTTGGCAACTTTCTTTTCGAAATTGGCTGTAGTTGACTTGATGAGGACCCTCAATTTCTTGCTGATCAGGGAAGATTTTTCTATTTGAGGTCCGGTCTTTTTTTGTATAAGTCTCCTCCTTTTATTGTATAGTTTGCTTAAGGCCGGGGTCCACCACACTGGTGGGATAGCATGGTCCATGCAATCCTGAAGATGTATATACAGTGCCTTGGTGTAGGATTCTGCATCCTGGATATCATTATCCTTCTGCAAGGGGATAGTGAAGCTTTCCACTTCTGATGCAAGTAGTTTGAAGTTTGCTTTGGAAAGTTTTTTTACGATGGTTTCTTTGACTGGGGAAGGTGGACGGGTGAGGTTGTCTAGGGCTATCAATTTGTGGTCTGATCTGACCAGAGGGGGAGCGATAACGGGTGTGTTGGACCCTAATATTCTCCAGGGTGCTTAGGAATGAGGAGTGCGAGTCTTGGGGCATTATTTATTTATTTATTTATTCTAGTTTGATGACCGGGGAGGTCCACTGGGCTTGGGGGATGTTTTCAGTGGAGGCCCGGGGAGAAAAGCTCCACAAAACAAAGTTTATTTACATGAATAATTTCAAAGACAGTTTGCATTACAAACAACAGGCTGCTTTCAAAAAAAAAAGAAAAAAAACAAACAATTACAGTTTTGTTCAGGAGAAAAGACAGGCATATAGCATAATAGCTAGATTTTACTGTTTAGTTACATATACGATCTACACTTGAGAGCGAGGTTAGGAAGGTAAGAAGGTTATCCACGATTAAAGGGGGAGGAGAGCTTGAGAGGTATGGGCTGAAGAGTACAGTTGCATTTCCTGTTTAGACAGAGGTAGGAATAAAGTTGAGTTTTAAAGTAATAAAGGTTGTCACAGGTCCTCAGTGTGGAGGGCAGAGCATTCCATTTTTTAGCTAGAGAAAAGGAAAAGGGGCGCTTGGATTTTGAACGGTGATCAGGTTTTGGTGGGTAGATCTGAGGGGGGTATACGGTTGTAGTATGTTGGATAGTGCAGGGCAGTTAGTGGGTTGGAACAATAATTTGCGGGTTGTGGTGATTTGGAGAAAGTCAAGTTGATTGGGGAGTTCATGCCAGTTTAATGAGTGAAGGGAGGTGCAGTGATGAGAGGAGGATTTGGCATTTGTGGCGAATCTGGAGATTTTGTTGTAACATACTTCCAGTTTGGAGGTAAGTGTGGAAGATAAATTAGTGAGCAGAGGAGTGCCATACAGTAGAGAGGGAAGGAGATAGGTTGTGGCGAGAGTTAGCCTGGTGGAAGGAGAGAGGAAGTAGTTGTTTCTGTAAAGTAGGCCAAGTTTTATGTGCGTTTTCTTGATGTTTAGCTGGATGTATGTATGTATGTATGTGTCTTTCGGCTTTTGCCGCTTAGGAATCACCACAGCGGAACTCTGGTCCGTTAATGATTGTCAGTTGATTTTTATATGCCGAGTTGCCAGCCCTGATGCACAACCTTCAACGAAGGTACGCCCATTCACGTATGTCTCCACGCAGAAGACACTCTAGTTGAGAATCAAACCGGACAGCATCTTACTGTGAGGCGACAACGCTACCACAGCACCACCACCACGGAGATTGATGTTTAGCTGGATCTTCTTCTTCTTCTTTCGGCTTTTCCCAGTTAGGGGTCGCCACAGCGGATCACCTTGTCCGCACATTGATTGGCAGTGGAGTTTTACGGTGTCGAGTTGCCAGCCCGGCGCCCAACCTTCCACAGAAGGCACACTCACACGCACAACTAGGGCCAATTTAGAGTGTCCAATCCACCTGCAGCATGTCTTTGGGATGTGGGAGGAAACCGAAGCACCCGGAGGAAACCCACGTGACCACAGGGAGGACATGCAGACTCCACACAGAAGGCACCCCAGCCGGGGATCGAACCGGAGAACCTCTTGCTGTGAGGTGGCAATGCTAACCACTGCACCACCGTGGCCGCCCTTGATGTTTAGCTGGATACGAGTGTTAAATTTTAGTTGATCATCAATGGCAACACCAAGAAGTTTGGCAGAGGGTACGATCTCGATAGTGGCATTGTTAAGGCTGGTAATTTGAAGTGAGCTTTTATCAAGAGGGGAGGATTTTGAGGGGGAGAATAGAAGGATCTTAGTTTTGTTGGCATTTAGTGAGAGGTGATTTTGGAGCATCCAGTTTTCGGTGGTTGAGAAGGCAGTTTGTGTCAGAAATTGGAGCTCTGTTAAGTTAGTGGTGCAGTAGATCAAAGTAGAATCATCAGCGTATTGCACAATTTTGGTTTTAGGTATGACTTTCATATGGTTCCACATGGTTGGGGGCCTATAGCAGGCTACAACCTGAATCAATGTCTTACCAAATGTTAGCTGCACCTGAAGTATCTCTGATGCATTATGTTGGGCTACCAGTCTGGAGGTGTGTGCATCCTTTATGAATATGGAAACACCACTACCTTTGGGCTTCGGTCCAAGTTCTGGGGCCAAAAGGTGTGGAATGAGTTATAGCCTGGTAGTGCAGGGGTGCTTTATGCTGCCTTGAACCAGGTCTCTGTTACAGCACAAATGTCGATGTTCTCCATTTTAAGGAGTGCTTCGAGCAAGCGCATTTTGAGATTTTGACTTCTAGCATTGAGTGGCATGACCCTCAGATTGCATTTGTTTGTAGCTGCTATGGTGGTAATTTGGTCTTTGGAACACTGCCTAAAAAAGGCACTATAGGGCTGGCAAGAGCCTTGGCCAGTATCCAGAAGCCCAGGGGTGACAGATGCAGGCCATCTCTGGCAAAGCATCGAGGTCTTTCAGTCATGTCATTCTAGGCAGATAGATACTGGATCTACTTAGAATGACACCAGAAACTTAGCCAATTGTTGAAATCAATCATATTCTGGGTGATGGTAGGAGGCTGCTCAGGGCTAGGGCACACCTCCCTGGGCTGCATAATCTGAGAACTCCTCCATGTCTCTTTTCATGTAGTCCAAGGAGGTATGTCTCGGGTCAATCACACCCACATGTACAATGACAGTCATATTTGTACCTGTTATTGAGGGACCTGAGTGCATACATTATGTGGTGGATCCTGGCACCTGACAGACAGTTAACTGTTACTTTCTCCTTACTCAACCTAGTGAGTGCGACATCAGTGTGCCTCACTACTGAGTCACCTATGACTAGTGTGTTGGGCATGCTGTTTTGCCTTAGGGGCTTTGGTTGAGTGGCAAATTGTTTAGGAGAGTTGTGTCTCGTAGTTAGTGTTGTGTTGTGGTGGTTGAGTGCGTTTCTGCCTTGGAGGTCTCTGCTGTTTGGGTAGATTTTTATTAAGAGCCTTCGCGAAGAGTGGTGTGTGGTTTGTGTTTTTATGTGAAGGCAGTGCTGGTGTGTGTTCTGAAGGGCTATGTGTTCTATGTGGTTTGGGGCAAGTGTTGACCTTCTCCTCTTGACCAGCTATTCCGGTCTTGGCTGGAGAGTGCGTGGCTTCCAGTTTGGGTATATAAGTGCATCTCTCACAAGTCTGAGTGTTGTGAGGTAAGAGGAGAGGGTTATCAGTGTACATGAGGCAGTTACTACATTGTCTCAGGATGCCCAAGTTCACCAGGTTAATAGGAAAAAGCACAGGGAACTGACCTTTAGACATGCCTGGAGGGGTGGGCATTAATAATAAGTACTGGAGCTGTTTCCTTGTAGAACATTTAGTGCTGGTAGCACTTTTGTGTGCTACAATAATTGCTACAAGAAGTCTGGTAAAGTGCTAGACTAATAAGCTAGTAAAAGTGCAGAAGAGAGAAATAGAAGATCTAAGGGAAAAATTGAAGAGCAGACTACTTGGTACTGATCAGAAGCTTGCAAACAGTCCTAGATACAGCAAATCTGTACCTGGACTAGACTAACTACAGGAAAGGTAGGAAACAAGCACAAATGAGGGCTTTTAAAACCAGAAGGTTGAAAGGAGATAGAAAAACTGCCCAAACGACCAATAAACTACAATTTCTGGGCCAGAAACTACTCCTCTTGTGGTGGATAGACTACCTAGTGCTTATCACTTCCACTGATAAGCTAGAATGCTTCCCTCCAACACAGAAAGGCTTGGGGGGCTCAGAAGCTTACAAACAGTCCTGGATACAGCAAATCTGTATGTGGACTAGACCAGTTACAGGAAATGCGGGAAACAAGCGCAATTCTGAACAGTTAAAAAGTGCCAAAAATATACTTGTCAGCTCATTCAGTCACATGACAAGGAGATTCTAGTAAAGGTTTTTTTTTTTTAGTAAAGTGGAAAGGGAGAAAGGAGGAACAGAAGATAATGGAGGACAAGAGGGGGATAGGAAAGTTCTTGGGTAACAGTGCTGTGCCCAAACAGTCTTGAGGTACCACTGGAGTCTGGCAAAAGGTATCATCTGGATAATAGAAACCATGTATCCCCCAGGGATCTCAATATCTCCCTTGCTGAGGTCATATCAAGGGGAAGAAAGAAGAAACTATAAGAAAGCAATCAGAAACTGAACTTTATCCTGGGGGATATATGTCATCATATAAACAGTATTTAGATGGCAATCTAAAAATACCAGATTTTTAAGGAAAGAGATCTTTAGGTTTTATTGTGAAACCCAGCCAAAGAAAAAGGTCCATGGTGAATTTCAGCTCCAGCTGAAGAATGAACAAGAAACCCATCCAGACATGGATATTAAGAATAGAAAACTGAAGAAGAAGCTCATCCAGATGTGGATAGTAAGAATACCCAGGAACCTAAAGAAGGATATAACTGGAACTAGACATTTGGGAAATACCCTCAGAGCTGCAGAAAGACCAAAGAGTAGAGCAGAAAATTGAATGTGAAATTGTAAGGCACACATTATTAACAAATTCCAGTGTTCTGGATAGATGGGTATATTCAGATATGCATCTCTGAGATCCAGGGTAACCAAGAAAGCTTCAGGAAAAATCACTGAAAGCAAAGTTTGAAGAGACAGTATTTTGAACTTTGGGACCTTCGGGAGGGTGCTGAGGATGGAGAATAGGCACCCAAGTGCCTTCTTTTCTTGGAAGAAAGAAAAGGCTCGAATAAAACCCTTTTTTGTGTTCATGGAAAGGAACATTTTCTATACTTCCCGGATACAGCAATACCTTCAAAATGGGAAAGATTATGTGTTCTTAGTCTGGGTGGTCACTTGTGTCATACTTAAAGTCAAGTTAGCTTCTATCTTGTCTGAATGAAGTTGAGTACCCATTTTTCTGACAGTATCAGTCTCCATACAGGGAAGGAAAGAGATAACTTGTTTAACAGAGGAACACCAAGAAGCCGAGGAGGGGAGAAAGAGACCATCACAAACTGGAAGATTTATCTAGAAAGGAACTCTTTGTTCCTTTAAAATCTGTTATTACCTAAGATATAGGCAAACATACATTAACAAAAAAGAAAACAAACCATTTTAACATTTTTCCATTTAAACACAATATACATCAGATATATCTTCTTTGCTACTATCATCAGTCCAACATTGCAAAAAATGCTGAATTCTTGTCTTTCCTTAAACCTCACTCCTCCTCCTCCTGACCATTATGCATGTACTGATACCACACTTTGTTTACATTTATGTAATTTGCTCCTTCCATTTTCTAAAGATCTCTATTCCAATTATTGTATCTTCTTTATAATATTCAATACCCCAAATCCAGTTGGTGTAGACATTGATTTCCATTTTCTAGTAATTACATTTTTGTCAGCCAACAGAATTAAACTTAATAAGGCCTTACTATATACAGGCAATTTAGGTCTTGTGTCCCAGGTCAAAAGAATCATTTGCTCACTGAATATTTCTAATAAGTGTACACTATAGGGAATGTTTAAAATATGCAACTCGTTACACTCCCAAACCATACATTCTCGGTTTCCTTTTACTTCTCCATCATACTTTGAAAATTTGATATCTACCTCAGGAAAAATGTTTTGAAGCCTGTTTGGGGTAAACAAATACCCATGCAAACACTTCTAACCAAAGATCCTAAACATTATGGATTTGGTTGCATACTTGGGAGTCATACAAATATCTTCCCATTGTTTACTTGTAAACTGTATTTTCAGTCTCTCTCTTCCCAATCTCGTCTAACCTCCTCTGATTGATTCTTATGCAATATTTTATATGCCATAGTAATTATCCCTTTTTATCAAATGCTTCTCTTCTATATTCACATGAAAACTCTACGACAACAGAACTTTCACTTAAAGTTCCCCTATCTCTTTGCCTCCATTCTGAGATCAAGCCTTGGTAGGGAAGGCATTCTCTAGCATGCAGTCCAAATGTCTTCTTGGCCCCATCCCACTCTATTACCTTTCCTGCTTGAGTTATTAGCTCTCAGTATCTTGGTTCCTTTTCCAGATTTCTCCAGTAAATTCCAGCCCACTCTTGCCTATTGTCTGTACCCCTACTTGCAGTCATCCCTATTGGCAAAATCTCCTTTCTTCAGTTTCAAATTGGCTTACTTCTTAGGATACCTTAAGAATATAATATTCTGTATGAGTATTATTCTCTTTAAGGATCTGCCTCCAAAAATCACAATCTCTCCTTACTTCTTGAATTCCCCTTTGCTTCATCATTATCCCTTTCCACCTTGAATTATAACCTTCTGCTTGTGTCATGTATATGAGCCTTGATTATGTAACTCTAACATATCCCTACAAATAAGGTAAACCTAAACTGCTGTGTTCTATTGGAAAGGTCAAATTATCCCACTTAACTCTTGCCTTCTTTCCCTCCCAGATAAATGCCTTCACATTAGAACTTCTTTTTGGTAAACCTTTTGCCTTTTTATGCTGTTTCTGTTCTTTGTAATTAAAAAAAAAAAAAAAAAAAAAGTACGCCTTGGAAGGGTATCTCCTCTGGAGCTTGGGTACATGAGACAGAAGATTCGCTTAAATCCTGTATAATCTTTCCTCTCTCCTGCAGGCTTTTAAAATGCTCTACAACCATGGGACCAAAATAAGTTTCCTTTCCAAGGGGAGCATCTATTAACTTATTCTTGACATGCAGTGGGTGTCAGGAGAGGATTGGAGTCTCAGCCTTAAGTAGCTCCTTACAACTGAATCTGTAGTTGCAGCTCTGTAAGATGCATCTGCTGCATCATAACTGCACTTAACAGAGTACCTAGTTATTTGAAAGTGGAATTAAGAAGAAAAAACAGTCTTATTGTCTGACTGAGGCATATAGGTAAGAACTTTACTCATGTCACCCATAATAACCAAAAGATACCCAATTATATGGCTTTGATAACTTATAGCCTTGAAAGAAAATATAGCAGAGGTGTGCACATTCTTTCTCTATCTATTGATATCCCTACTGTTGTTGCAATTGGGTAGAGCATTGGTAGATAGGTTTGTCATATTCCACAGAAATTACTTAAGGGTCTGAGGAAGGATTTTTATATAGAAATGTATGTCTGTCATTCACCTTATAAAACCAGTCTTTTTTGGAAAAGGAGGTTGGGATTCCAGGTTTAATGAAGCAGTAGAAAAGAACGGAGGAGGCTTTAAGGATATGACTGCCTTATAAAGCCCCAGAGAAAAGAATACTATGCTTTCTGAGGGTCTCTAGTATTAGAAGTAAAAGAATAAGTAAGAAGTTTAATCTTCATCTTCTTTTTCCTCAGGTACCTCTGCAGGGTGGGTTTGACCCCTGATGTAACTTGACAGGGGTACCTGGCACCTCTTCTCAGACTACAATTTCAGGAATACCCCCTGGTCCTTCAGATATAACAAGCCAAGGGTCTCCATTCCTGGCCAAAGTGACTGGCTGATCAGTTAAGTAGAATGTGGTAACAAACTGCAATTATCTGCCTTCAATGGACTCATGACAGTGGGAGCAGAGGACAATACCGGTTAGTCTGAGGACACAAAGTGCCACAGCAGAGACATCTTGGTCTGATCAGACAACAGAAGTTTAGGCCTGTACATTTTTGAATTGCTGAGGGTTGTCCAACAGGGAAGACTCAGAAGCCATCCTACCCCACACATGCTCATTAAGACACTGATTCTCAAGAAAAAAGTCAGAGAGAAGATAAGCACCTTCTCAAAGATTCAGGCACAAATGACTGACAAATGGAATACTCTGTATAATTCTGACTGGGAGCAAAGTAGAAAACGTAATGCGACTTCTATACATAATCTGCCTCCCACAGCCATAGTTGCTTCTCTTAGTTGACATGAAAAATCCAAAAACTGGTCAATACATAAGTTAAAAGGAAAATATATGTCCCTTAAGTAACTCTTTGCATTCATATTCTTGGGACATATATTGGGTATAAGGTGTGAGGTCTTAAAACTGAGCCCAATAATACACGTCTTTACGCTGACAGAGCTTGGGCTTTATATTTTAATGTGTCACTTCTTCTAATGCTAAGATCTATATATTGTTTTATTTTGATTCATATTTTGTTGTTTTACATTTGATTTTACTGTTGGTTGTTAGAAAGGGATATGTTTTAGATAGGCAAGCTCTAGCCACCCCAAGGGGCCTAGACAGCTATACATTCACACAGACTGCAGTGACGAAAATCTTGAGCATATCTAAACAATCCTGCCTTTGTGTGTGACTTATTGATCTTTACTGTTAAAAATAAGTGCAACTGCAAGCAATATTTAGCATAAGCTACTGCACGATGTAAAGGAATTCCAACTTTTGTCAGACTTGCAGAACTTGTATGGTCAGAACAACTTTACTGGAATTATTTTGGTATTTAGTTGTATATTGCTCATGTGATTTTTTTTGTCATAGAAGCTAATTTAAATTCTCTTTGAATTATGTAGTAACTGATTTTGATTATTTTTTTCTTTTACAATATTTTATTCATTTGAAGCTGAATATGGATTCCTTAAATGAGTATGCAATTAACAATTTGCTAATGTACAAATATCTTGTACAGTATAATAAATGCTTTGCATATTTAAAGGTAACAGCTGATAACAATGGTGAGCTGTGTTCCTCATGTCAAAGGCTGGATGATTTGCCTACTATTGGTAGAAGTAAATCTAGATTTAATGATGATGATTGCACTTGTGCAATTGGCATGGCTTGGAGAATTGGTTGTTTCATATATGGACTGGTGAAATAAATAACATTAGGCAAAGGACAAATAGAACACATTTAGAAAATGATGCATCTATTGACTTCAAAGATCATTCAACCCCTAAGAAACAAGACAATGCCCCCTGACAACTTTGGAATTCTGGATGCAAGTATTCAGCAATCTGAGTGTCTGGTTTGTTTAGAAGGAAACAAAAAAAAAAGAAAAGGAAGAAGTTTACAACAAATAACAAGGAAGAAAAAGAAATTGATTAATGACTGTAAAGGAAAGAGAATACGTACTAAAAAGGACACTGCTTTGTCATGTAACACACAGGTTACAGGGAATTATAATATTTTTCTATCTGAAAATCTTCATTCTACAGAAAAGGCATCATTTTTCCAAAAGAGAAGGTAGAAAAAAGAGGCAAGGGGCAAGTGAAAATGAAGAAATCAAAATTGAACCTGGAAGGACTGAAGAACATTACTGTAAGAAAAAAGAAGAAAAAGACAGGTGTTGACTACATAGCCCAAGCTGTGGAATTACAATACCAGCTGGATGAAAATTTAATACACAGTGAAAACAGTGGGATTAATAAGACTAATGGTGATGAAGATCTGCCCTTCATAACAACTGTTAGAGCAGCTATTACTGTATTAGAAGCCGAATATTCAACAGAGCTGACAAGCAAAGATATTATAGTAATTGGAGATTCAGTTATTAGAGGAACTGATACTTATATCTGCAGAGAAGACAATGAACATTGAATAGTGTTATGCTTGCCAGCAGCAAAAATTGAAGATGTGAGACAACCCTTGGACTGCCTTAATGTAAAGAAGTACGGATCCATTTTTATTCATGTCAGCACAAATTATGTCATCCGCATGGATTCTCTGACTGTTAGTAGGGAACTGACAGCCCCCTTAGATAGTATAGCTTGTACTGCTGTTAGGATGCATTTTTCACACAAAAAGAAAAATCTTGCAAAGCTAGAATCTCCACTGTGTGATACCTTAAATCTCTTGAATCAGAGGCAACATGGGATATATGTAAATTACCCTTTAAGGATATCAGGTGTTTCATCTAAATGCAATTATAAATATCCATTTCTTTTTAATTTTACATGTTTTTATGGACAATTTCAGACCAATACAGCCAAACCCCTCTAGCTGTGGACATGCCTTCTTATGACATCATCAGCACAGCATAAGAGGAATGTTTGACTTTTGGAAACACAGGGTAGTCATATCCAACTGATATCCATAAACCTAAGGGTGTCTACAAAATATCCCAACTAACAAACTAAAACAATGTTTAAAAAGGTCACACAGGAAAACCAATTGGTTAAAAACACAAAAAGAAAAATCTAGCAAAGCTAGAATTTCCACTGTGTGATACCTTAAACCTCTTGAATCAGAGGCAACATGGGATGTATGTAAATTACCCTTTAAAGATATCAGGTGTTTCAGCTAAATGGAATTTCTGAATGTCCATGACTTTTTTCTTTTACTTTTAAGTCTTTTTATGGACAATTTCAGTTGATTTAACTTTACATGATACTCCTATTCACATTTCCCTTTCTACTACCCACCATCTCCAGCGGTTTCTTTAAACATCCTAGGTTAAAGCAGCACTATTACAGAAGAAATTCCTGAAAGATCCACTCATAGTGGCTACAGCAACATTATGTTAGTTTAGACTTAACATCAAGTGTCACATTGTAGGTTTCCTCCACTGTCAAATTTTCAGAAATCAACTTTCAGTCTGACATTGTACAAATCACTGGAGTAATGCTTCACATAAATTCAAAAATACTGAAATTACTCTACCATATGGACTAAACAGTGCCTTTGCAAAGCACTGCAGTTTTACTTGTATGTTGGCCATGCATCTTTCCTCTCCTTGTCATGATGTTTTACAGTGCACCTTGAAACATGGCTTACAAATACAAGCAAGTACCTGTTGTCTTTGAATTTGTTGTGGATACCAGACTTGCAAGATTTACTACTCCTCCAGGTCCAATGATAAACTGAGGTGTTGCAGAATGTATTGTTACTGTGTCTGGGCTCTCTGGGTTTGTATTGATTTGATTCTGCATAGCTATCTAAAAATAAAAATAAAGGAAAGTCAGGTTCCGTTATCGTCTTACACATTAACATGCACATACTGTCATGCATTCATGCACATATACATATATACAAGCGCATACACACATAAATGCATTTATCTACTGCTGATGACCTTAAATGTCAATCTGAAAAGCTCCTCCTCATTTTCAACACACACACAAATACACTCATGCATTTATGTACTACTGCTGCCCTTAAACATCTATCTGAAAAGCCCTTCCCCATTTTCAGTGGGGTCACAGCCCAAACCGAACAAAAATAAGGCTCACTATATAAAATTAAACCATATTAAATTTAAATGTCTAGCACCAACCAGCCTTAGCTACTCCTCTATATGTGAAGCACGTTAATGCATATTGTGAAATGTGCTTCAAACTATCCAAAGAAAAATGACTGTACGGTAGTGCTTAAAGTATTTCAGCTCTGTAAACCTAACAATCTATTACAGTCAACGTCTAAAATTGAAATTTACTTATACTGTTTATTGCCTCAGAGTCTGGTCATAACTGAAAAATATATCTGGACCAGTATATAACTTGTGTGTGTGGGGGTGGGGGGTGCAGAAGGCAGTTGAAAGGAGAAGAGAAACGTTTCAGATTCTCTCTTCGAGTGCATTTATGATAATTTTCTTTTGTCTTGCGCTTGGCATTTCAATTGCCAACATTTACATAGGAAACCCTTTTTAAACAGAAAATACAAACATATTTAACCCCTTTGTGGACATGCTGATGTGATACCGGATAAGTAGACAATAATCCTTTTTCTATAAAGCATACAAATTACTTACTTACATGCTTACTAAGCTGGGCATTAATCCCTACGTCACTCGATGGATTGCCAACTGGCTTACTGACAGAACCCACACTGTAAAAGTAGCTGACTCCAAATCCAGCTCCAGACAAGTGACAAGTGGAGTACCTCAGGGTTCAGTCCTGGGACCGCTCTTGTTTGGCATCTACTTCACTGAAGTACAGGCCAACACTAAGGGACTCCGGCTAACAAAGTTCACAGATGACTGCAAACTGGGAGCCATTATTGAATCCCCAAATGATGTGGGATGTGGGCCGATAGCCTAGTACCAACCTGTGAACCTACTGTGTTTTTAAGACAGGCTGAGTTGAAGCTAATTGATTCATTGTGAACATGTGATTTTTTATTTTATTTATATAAGTAGAGAAAGTAGAGTTTTTTTTCATTCTGAAGACGTCATTTATACCATGCCCGAAAGCACTAAAGTCTGTTTTAATAAAGGTTCTATCGTCCTGCCACTTGTCTTTTGGTTTGTTTTTCCACCACTGGTGTATGCTCACTGAAATGCCAGGGTTTGGCATGCAGTGGGTATCAGTAAGGGTGTGTCATTTGGTTCAGCCTGAAATGTTATCTCTCAGAATAGTCCTGCTCCCTTTAAGTCAGCACTCCCTAGGATCTCCAGTCTCCACTCCAGATTCACTCGCAGTAAGATGCTGCTTGGACATGCACTCCCATACCCACCCCCTCAAGGAGAGACAAGTGGGCAAAGCCACACCACTCCACTCTTCCTCCTTGACATCTCCAGTGGGCACCCAGGCTGCTAATTGAACACAGGTTGCTTGGATCATAGTCAGGGTTTTTATCCAGTTATGCTGTGGAATTGGCTAGTTTAGCAAATTTTACAAGAAAAGTACAGCTTTGCCTTGATGAATAACTCTTAATTGCTAATAATAAGAGAAGTCTGTTGCAGACTTCTGCAGGGAAGTATGTTCCCCTAGATTATAAGAGGATTTTAACAGTGTCTTTGAAAGCCACTAATATTTTACATAATCCACCTTTGATAAATATGAGAGTTGATAGAATAAAATTACACATTGCAGTTTTTTCCCCTGAAGTAAGATTTTCCAAGCTGCAAATTTAATTTCATATTATTTTTGTACTATTTTCAATTGTATTAAAATAATGTTTTGCAATAGAAAAATATATTGTTATATATGTAATAGCCTAACTAGGGCATTATAGAGAGGGATTATGACTTCAGTTTTCCATGAGACAATGCCTCTAAAAATTATATTTCGTGTAGCACAAGTGTTGAAATCCACATGTGATTTACTGTGATTAAAATTACAATTTTCTCTGATCACCACCCCCCACATCCCCACTTTAGTGCAGTATTATGAAAATATAAATGATACATAATGTTCCTAGGTCTGAATGCCATAGTACATGACTTAAGATTGATCTCAAGTGCAGTATTACCAAAATGTAAAGGATGCTTAATGTTCTTAGGCTTGAATATTCAGAGCGGATGGCCTCATGCATATTGTTATTATACTAGATAGTAAGATTATCAATGGTTAAGTTTAAAACCTTCTAAAGTCCTGATAACTGTCACTTGTAGTACTATATTTGCAATTGTCAGCAACCCTGCAGAACTAGCACTAAGAAAAAGTAAAAAAAAAAAAAACATAGATTAAAGAACAGTGAGCCCTGAACTGAGGCTTGTGGTAAGAACACCTTCCATACTAAAGAAGCATAACCATTGTAAATACAGTCATGTATATTTAGAGCAGACCTTATGTGTTAGCTGATAGTTCTTTGTAGAGTTCTAAAGCTTATGTACTACTTATTTCAGTCATGTTTGTACATACTGTTTTCATAAAAAGTTGTTTATCTTACTTACATTTGTTAACTGTGATGGTCTGACTGGGCTGATAGCCCCCCACCCCTTTCAATGGAGTCCCCAGGAGAAAAGCCACAGAACATGGTACAATGGTAAATATCAGATGGAAGAGTCAGCCAATTAACATTAAATGTGGTTTTAACATTAGCAAATTAAAATAATAGGTAGTTAAAGGTTACAAAGGTATGTGATCATATGTACATACTAATCAGATGTTTAGCATCACAGCATTGCTTGTCAGTTATGAAAATTAGAATTATTTATTTTATTTTACTTAGCTTGACCAGGTTAGTCCCACTAGACTAGCAGCCTCTTTTCAGGGGAGGCCCAAGGTCATATTTATACTACTAGGGAAAATTTGTCCAGGAAGTTGTCCTGAGTTGGTATTTTTACTACTATGAGAAATTTGGCCTAGGCATTGGGGAGTTTTGCCTACCCTTTTCAATAGGTGCTGTAGGAACTTTTACATCCACCTGAACTACTACCAACTCAAGCAGATGGGACCTCGATTTAGTATCTGAGGGATGGGACACTCGGGAGTGAAGCACCTTCCTTATGCTACACTGCAGTGTCAGCAGTCCATCTACCTGGTGTGGGAATGGAGCCCACAGCCTTCTGCTCCAGAAGTGAGTGAGACAACTGTTGTGTCACTGACACTGTAGCTAGAATTTGTTTGATGTTGGTGAAAATAGTAAAAGTAAAAACAATGAAAGGATAGAGTCTATATAGCTGATTGAAGGATTAAGCATTTATTGATACATCTAGATGAAATGTATTAATTACCGTAGGAATGTGGGAGATAAAACCAGTGTTTTTTCTTGATATGTTTTTTTTTAGATATAGGTAAGGAAAATCTGTAAGCAGTTAGGTAGTGGAAGTAAGAGGATGGGGACTGGAGAGAAGTGTAGAGGTCGGGCATATTTTATAGGTTCATAAGTTGGTACTAGGCTATTGGTCCTAGGGCCTATACAAGCCTAGCCATAGCAATTCCCTGGCTATTTCTTCCTACAGTATTTACTTCCCTGGACCCCTATCTAGCAGGGTGACTGACGTAAACCCAGGGGTGAATTTCCTGTCTCACATCCAGTCATCAAGCTTCCTTTTGAAGAGTGCCAAAGAGGTGCTCTGCTTGACATGTATGGGCAAGTCTATTCCAGAGTCTGGGGAGTCTCTGGGTCAGGATCCTATCCCTCCAGCATCTTTTGTTCATTGTGATGACAAGGTTTAGATCCCTGGAGCGTGCGTCTCTGAGGGATTGGGATTTCTTTAAGTGTAGCATGTTCAACAGCTATGGGTTTGACATGGCCTTGTATATTAAGCAGAGATCGCCTCTGAGTAGACGATATGCGACAGAGTATAAGTGGAGTTTTTTTAGACGGTCAGGATAGGACATCTGCTTTAGGGCTATGATTCTTTTGGTGAGGTACTTCTGCGGCCTTTCCAGTTGTTGCAGATGTCTTGAGAGGTACACACCAAACAGGGCATTGTACTCTATAATGGGTCTAATAAGGGATGAGTACAGTGGGACAATGACCTCCTTTTTTCTGGATGAAAAGCTCATAGTGATGAGATGTGCCACATAGATGGATTTCCTGACTGTTGTGGCAATGTGGTTATTGAAGGTGAGACACCTGTCCACCTGTGTCCCTAAGTCTCTTATCACACTTTCAGTGTTTAGTGTACTGCCACCTATGTGGTAATTCAAGGGTACATGTTTTTTCCCAAAGGGGATAACCATAAATTTCTTGGCATTGAGCTTGAGCCCATGGCTCTGGGGGTCTATATTAGCATATCGAAGGCTGAAAACACCGAATGCAATTTAATCAAACTGAAATGTTCGAAATCTCAAAAGAGTGAACTGACAGAACATAGATTTCTTTGCCAGGGAAAGAAATCGGTGTTCCATGTAAAAAAAAAAAAAAATTTCAATACTTTAAACACTGAACGAAACTGGGGGGCTTTAGGTTTATCTCCTACTTTAGACCTAATGTTTTGTTACACTGAAAAAATGCTTCAGTTATGTCTTATGACCTCCTTAATCTCACAAAAGCAAATATTATATGATAAAAACAAGGCTCCTTTATAACTGGTCTGTCTTTACACAGTGTCAGTACAGTTTTGCTGTACATTAGTCAGCGGTGCAGTATTTTCTAACAAGGGTTTGAAAATACCTTCGTTCTTTTACTTACTACCTCCCCAGTCACCTCACTCAGTAATTTATCCAGGTACCCCCTTCATCAACAACATTTCTTTAAGTATCTGACACTCCTTGAGGAAGGCCTCCTCATAACTCACCATTCTAGCTAGTCTAACACAATGTCCTTTAATTAAGGACCGTTTTTGATGTAAAATGTAGAAGGGAGTTGGAATAGGTGGGTTTCCTGTACAGTGTAGACTCAAAACCCTTGTTTTCCTTGTTCAATGATAAGGACACATCCAAGTAATTTATCACTTCACTATTAACCTCCATTGTAAACCTTAGAAAGGTGGTACTGTTGTTAATAAACTGAAAAAATTCATCCAGTTTTTCTCTGGTAGCCCTCCAAAAAATTATGATGTCATCCAAAAAACAACCATACATCACCCAACTTTTCGGAGTACCCAAAAACAAACACCTTGGTCATTTCCCACTCAGCTAATACCAGATTGGCAAATGCAGGGGAACATGCTGCTCCCATTGCCACTCCCTTCTTTTGCTTGAATAGTTCTTCAAAAATCAAGTAGTTGTTCTCAAGAATGGCTTCCATTAATGCCCTAATGGTAAGAACCTTATCATGGCTAAACCTGGAATTTTTACACAGAAATTCATAAAACATTTCCAACCCCTCATCATGGGGGATGACAGGAAAAAGGTCAATGACATCTATAGTGACCAACAACAAGTTGATCTGAATAAATCTGTGAATTAACTTTAGATAAAAAAATCCCACGAATCCTTAAAAATATGTGGGAATTTATCCAATATGCCCCTGACATGGAAATCTACAAATTTTGCCAGTGAGAAGGTCTTAGAGGCTTTAGCATCCACAACAGGTCTTAGTGATGGGTCACAAGCACTCTAAAGTATTTTCGGAATTGCGAAAATTGTAGGTGTCCTAGGATGGGTCTACTTTCAAATACTCATATTTTTGTAAACTAATTTGAGTATTTAACAGTAGTTCTTCTAATAGTATCTCAGTCCTCTGGTAGGCAATATTTCTTTTGTTAATGGACATTTCTTCATAAGTATCTGTGTACAAAACTCCTAGTAGTTTGTTGACATAATCAATGTGGTCCATAACAACCCCCCTCACCTTTGTCAGGTTTCATAATTCTTAGATTTTTCATTGATGCTATATTTTTAAACAAACCTGATTCAGAAACACTGAGATTACTAAAGTTGAGGGAGTTGTTCTTTTTGATGGAATAAATATCTCTAATGTCCTTTTCACAAATTTCATTCAAAGATGTTGACGAGGGGGTGAAGTGGGAGGTTAAATGTACTGCTTCTCTTTAAGGGCATTACTCTGTCTGACACTGTGTTTTCAAAATAAGTGTTTAAATTAATCTTCAACATTTCCTTTTCTTAAAGGAACAAATGAAAAACATTTCTTTCAAACAGTTCTGCCCATTCAGTGGAAACAAAGGTAATACTTAAATTAAAAACCTTAACGTCACCACTTTTGTTAGTAACAATAGTATATTTCAAATTGCCATCTTCATCGGTGTGTAACTCATGTTCAAAATTTAATATCTGCTGTAACCCCCCTGCCCCTCCCCCTGTAACTGCCCCTGCCGTTCCATGTTGTTTGTGAGTAACAGTTGTTCTCTCTCCCTCCACTGTAGCCCCTCCCCTTCAAATCATTAGTCGTTCGGACCTCCTTGGAGGGGAAGCTACTAAACTACACCAGTGGTGGGTTATGGACACTAACAGCAATGGGGCCAGCTGACAAAACAGGGCATCACTGCTCATCTTTGGGATGGAAATCCCCATTTTCTTTCTTTAAAAGGGGACTTGGATAATTGAATGGGTACTGATAAATTCTGGTCTAGCCCTTCTTGATAGAAGAGGTACAGTCTAGGGTAGGAACTGATAAGGTGTAACGATTGCAAACCTTAGTAGCCTTAACTTCCTATGAGTCCTATGATTCAGACTATAGTGCCTAGTACAGGTACGCAAATGTGCCAAAGACCAAACTGCCATAGAACAAAAGTGTACTATGGACAAAGACATGAAACAAGCTCAAGCAGCCATACAAAATGACCTTTGAGTACCTTGAGCAAAGAGTTAGCATACTGATAACATAAAATCAACGAAACTGGCAAATGATCTGAGAGGACTGGCTTTGGAAATGTATCACCCCCCACCTTTATCTGGTGCAAAAGAAAAAAAAAATATTCTGTCTTCATAAGCACACTCACCTTACCGAAGTAAGCCCAAAGTTGGTAGTATGTATCCAAAATATAAAGAACATGTGCAACCTTCCCCTTTTATATCGTACCCTAAGAAAAACACAGCAAGATGAAAAAGCTCATTTAAGCAAAAGGTCAAACTCTACTTTGTGAGGAAAGAATTCATTGTGAGAGGTATTCAGTCTTAATTGAAACAGCAGAAGACTTTCATTTTATTTAGTTCCTTTTCCATTTGTTACACTGGTAAGGTGGGCTGGTCAACTATCCCTTTTTCAGCTACAACTTGGGCTCCAGAGAGCTTAAGATGAAAAGCATACAGATAAACACAGTGTCTTGCCGTTACAGCATGAGCATAAGAAACCTTTTGATCTATAAATGCAAGTACATAGACGAGTTACAATCAAAAACGACACATACAAATTCAAATATAAATAGATACAAAGAGTTTAATTAGTGTATGTACAACAGTATACAATGAAATATGATGGACCAGTGATAAAGTCAGTACGTACAACAGTATACAATGAAATATGATGGACCAGTGATAAAATCAGCATATAAAGTAAAACTTTTTTTGCCCAAAATTTATATTGCCAACATTTGTATAATTCCCTGCAAAGACCTACAGTGGAGTATGAGTAAAATAATGTTAATCAGCTTTATAAATTTAACAATAACCATGTATTTACATCAACAATTTCAATAGATATACAGAGGAGCAGCTCTATAGTATTGCAAATTTAACAATAGCCACGCATTTACATAAACAATTTCAGCAGATTATTTGGTGGACCTACACAGGGGTAGCTTTATAGTATTGTATTAAGATTAGCCATATATTCACATCACTCAGCTTTGGCCAGCTAAGAACTTGGTTATATTCAACTGGACGTATAAGAGAATTTAAGTACCTTTATCTGCACTTTTTAAAAAAAATACAGTATTTAATTTGATTTAAACTGTGTTGAAGGAGTGTTGAAGGAATATTTAACTGAAGTTATTCTGCTCTTCAGTAACTTGAACTGAAGCTAGTGTTGGCTGAATTTTGTTATTTGCTAGTAATTACAGGTGTGGGGGTAGCCACATTCTTTGATTTCCTGTCCTTGCATATTTAACTGGTGCATTGTGAAATATTTTCTGCTTTTAAACCTCAGCTTTGGCCAGCTAAGAACTTGGTTATATTCAACTGGACATATAAGAGAATTTAAGTACCTTTATCTGCACTTTTTTTAAAAAAAAATACAGTATTTAATTTGATTTAAACTGTGTTGAAGGAGTGTTGAAGGAATATTTAACTGAAGTTATTCTGCTCTTCAGTAACTTGAACTGAAGCTAGTGTTGGCTGAATTTTGTTATTTGCTAGTAATTACAGGTGTGGGGGTAGCCACATTCTTTGATTTCCTGTCCTTGCATATTTAACTGGTGCACTGTGAAAAATTTTCTGCTTTTAAACCTCAGCTTTGGCCAGCTAAGAACTTGGTTATATTCAACTGGACGTATAAGAGAATTTAAGTACTTTTATCTGCACTTTTTAAAAAAAAAAATACAGTATTTAATTTGATTTAAACTGTGTTGAAGGAGTGTTGAAGGAATATTTAACTGAAGTTATTCTGCTCTTCAGTAACTTGAACTGAAGCTAGTGTTGGCTGAATTTTGTTATTTGCTAGTAATTACAGGTGTGGGGGTAGCCACATTCTTTGATTTCCTGTCCTTGCATATTTAACTGGTGCATTGTGAAATATTTTCTGCTTTTAAACCTCAGCTTTGGCCAGCTAAGAACTTGGTTATATTCAACTGGACGTATAAGAGAATTTAAGTACCTTTATCTGCACTTTAAAAAAAAATACAGTATTTAATTTGATTTAAACTGTGTTGAAGGAGTGTTGAAGGAATATTTAACTGAAGTTATTCTGCTCTTCAGTAACTTGAACTGAAGCTAGTGTTGGCTGAATTTTGTTATTTGCTAGTAATTACAGGTGTGAGGGTAGCCACATTCTTTGATTTCCTGTCCTTGCATATTTAACTGGTGCATTGTGAAATATTTTCTGCTTTTAAACCTCAGCTTTGGCCAGCTAAGAACTTGGTTATATTCAACTGGATGTATAAGAGAATTTAAGTACCTTTATCTGCACTTTTTAAAAAAATACAGTATTTAATTTGATTTAAACTGTGTTGAAGGAGTGTTGAAGGAATATTTAACTGAAGTTATTCTGCTCTTCAGTAACTTGAACTGAAGCTAGTGTTGGCTGAATTTTGTTATTTGCTAGTAATTACAGGTGTGGGGGTAGCCACATTCTTTGATTTCCTGTCCTTGCATATTTAACTGGTGCATTGTGAAATATTTTCTGCTTTTAAACCTCAGTTTGGCCAGCTAAGAACTTGGTTATATTCAACTGGATGTATAAGAGAATTTAAGTACCTTTATCTGCACTTTTTTAAAAAAAATACAGTATTTAATTTGATTTAAACTGTGTTGAAGGAGTGTTGAAGGAATATTTAACTGAAGTTATTCTGCTCTTCAGTAACTTGAACTGAAGCTAGTGTTGGCTGAATTTTGTTATTTGCTAGTAATTACAGGTGTGGAGGTAGCCACATTCTTTGATTTCCTGTCCTTGCATATTTAACTGGTGCATTGTGAAATATTTTCTGCTTTTAAACCTCAGCTTTGGCCAGCTAAGAACTTGGTTATATTCAACTGGACGTATAAGAGAATTTAAGTACCTTTATCTGAACTTTTTTTTAAAAAAAATACAGTATTTAATTTGATTTAAACTGTGTTGAAGGAGTGTTGAAGGAATATTTAACTGAAGTTATTCTGCTCTTCAGTAACTTGAACTGAAGCTAGTGTTGGCTGAATTTTGTTATTTGCTAGTAATTACAGGTGTGGGGGTAGCCACATTCTTTGATTTCCTGTCCTTGCATATTTAACTGGTGCATTGTGAAATATTTTCTGCTTTTAAACCTCAGCTTTGGCCAGCTAAGAACTTAGTTATATTCAACTGGACATATAAGAGAATTTAAGTACCTTTATCTGCACTTTTTTTAAAAAAAATACAGTATTTAATTTGATTTAAACTGTGTTGAAGGAGTGTTGAAGGAATATTTAACTGAAGTTATTCTGCTCTTCAGTAACTTGAACTGAAGCTAGTGTCGGCTGAATTTTGTTATTTGCTAGTAATTACAGGTGTGGGGGTAGCCAAATTCTTTGATTTCCTGTCCTTGCATATTTAACTGGTGCATTGTGAAATATTTTCTGCTTTTAAACCTCAGCTTTGGCCAGCTAAGAACTTGGTTATATTCAACTGGACGTATAAGAGAATTTAAGTACCTTTATCTGCACTTTTTAAAAAAAATACAGTATTTAATTTGATTTAAACTGTGTTGAAGGAGTGTTGAAGGAATATTTAATTGAAGTTATTCTGCTCTTCAGTAACTTGAACTGAAGCTAGTGTTGGCTGAATTTTGTTATTTGCTAGTAATTACAGGTGTGGGGGTAGCCACATTCTTTGATTTCCTGTCCTTGCATATTTAACTGGTGCATTGTGAAATATTTTCTGCTTTTAAACCTCAGCTTTGGCCAGCTAAGAACTTGGTTATATTCAATTGGACGTATAAGAGAATTTAAGTACCTTTATCTGCACTTTTTTTAAAAAATACAGTATTTAATTTGATTTAAACTGTGTTGAAGGAGTGTTGAAGGAATATTTAACTGAAGTTATTCTGCTCTTCAGTAACTTGAACTGAAGCTAGTGTTGGCTGAATTTTGTTATTTGCTAGTAATTACATGTGTGGGGTAGCCACATTCTTTGATTTCCTGTCCTTGCATATTTAACTGGTGCATTGTGAAATATTTTCTGCTTTTAAACCTCAGTTTGGCCAGCTAAGAACTTGGTTATATTCAACTGGATGTATAAGAGAATTTAAGTACCTTTATCTGCACTTTTTAAAAAAAATACAGTATTTAATTTGATTTAAACTGTGTTGAAGGAGTGTTGAAGGAATATTTAACTGAAGTTATTCTGCTCTTCAGTAACTTGAACTGAAGCTAGTGTTGGCTGAATTTTGTTATTTGCTAGTAATTACAGGTGTGGGGGTAGCCACATTCTTTGATTTCCTGTCCTTGCATATTTAACTGGTGCATTGTGAAATATTTTCTGCTTTTAAACCTCAGTTTGGCCAGCTAAGAACTTGGTTATATTCAACTGGATGTATAAGAGAATTTAAGTACCTTTATCTGCACTTTTTAAAAAAAAAATACAGTATTTAATTTGATTTAAACTGTGTTGAAGGAGTGTTGAAGGAATATTTAACTGAAGTTATTCTGCTCTTCAGTAACTTGAACTGAAGCTAGTGTTGGCTGAATTTTGTTATTTGCTAGTAATTACAGGTGTGGGGGTAGCCACATTCTTTGATTTCCTGTCCTTGCATATTTAACTGGTGCATTGTGAAATATTTCCTGCTTTTAAACCTCAGCGTTGGCCAGCTAAGAACTTGGTTATATTGAACTGGACGTATAAGAGAATTTAAGTACCTTTATCTGAACTTTTTTTAAAAATACAGTATTTAATTTGATTTAAACTGTGTTGAAGGAGTGTTGAAGGAATATTTAACTGAAGTTATTCTGCTCTTCAGTAACTTGAACTGAAGCTAGTGTTGGCTGAATTTTGTTATTTGCTAGTAATTACAGGTGTGGGGGTAGCCACATTCTTTGATTTCCTGTCCTTGCATATTTAACTGGTGCATTGTGAAATATTTTCTGCTTTTAAACCTCAGCTTTGGCCAGCTAAGAACTTGGTTATATTCAACTGGACATATAAGAGAATTTAAGTACCTTTATCTGCACTTTTTTAAAAAATACAGTATTTAATTTGATTTAAACTGTGTTGAAGGAGTGTTGAAGGAATATTTAACTGAAGTTATTCTGCTCTTCAGTAACTTGAACTGAAGCTAGTGTCGGCTGAATTTTGTTATTTGCTAGTAATTACAGGTGTGGGGGTAGCCAAATTCTTTGATTTCCTGTCCTTGCATATTTAATTTTATGTGAATTTTTAAATAAATCGATTTAATAGAACTGTTTCAAGGATGTTAAGGAATTTAATTTACTGCATTTTTCTTTTTTTTTAA